>NC_133867.1:10879782-10930394 GCF_044706935.1 Curcuma longa | reverse complement strand
ATAAATTTATTATCATAGTCGATCGAGTTAAATCAATTGATCTAAATATGACTCAACTAAAGTATATTTGAGTCGATTAGAGATCCTATTTATTGACATATAAGCTCCCAATCTTATTCATTTGACTTGGTTGAATTATGTTGAGCGAACTGAAAGTGTTGAGAAAACTAGCAATTATAAGGTAAGGCTTCTATAATTTATGTTTCAATCGAGTGAAGGAGAATTGATTTGACTGAATTTAAGCAAAATAGTTGTGTGAAGTTTTTCCATATGTGATTTAAAGGTTATAAAAAGAGAAGTAAGAAAAGAGATCTTGAAAAAAATAAAGCAATTTACACTCTAAATATCTAATTCCTTTAATTTTTTAAGTTTTCTCAACAAACCTAAGCACTTAAGTTCATAAAGACTTAACCTCTTTCTCCTTTTCTGTTAATATTATTTTTTTATGCTTATTTAAATTATTATACTTATCAAATAGAATCTTTTGTGTGAATTTTCTCTATCTTTAAAAAAGAGATTTTGTTTTAAGTGAAATTTTTAAAGAATGAATAGTTTAAAACATTTTAGTTGATTATGGAATAGAATAATATTATCGAATTTATTTTTTATATTATTATTTATTTTAACAATAATTTTCTTCAAAATTTTTATTTTTAAATTCACATTATTTTTCTAAAAATTTATATTTTATGTAGCTGAGCATATTTTTTCCCCCTTTTTATTTTTATTTTCTTTGCTCACAAAGCCTTTTCATCTATCGGAAGAGTTTGCTACTGCGCGCCGGCCGATGGTTTTCCGATCATCTCTTGCCTTTCTGAAGCGAGGCGTTCTGCCCTCGTCCCCTCACCGATGCTTTCGTTCGCAAGCCGCATTGGATTCCCTCCGTCCACCTTCTATAACCGCCGGCGACTCTTCATCACCGTCGGCCGCCGCCATCGGATCCCAACTCGTCCTCTACAACTATCCATCTTTTTCCGGTGCTTTCGCCGCCCTATTTGCACACTTATTTCACTCGCGCCTTCGCCTACCATTCCTCGTCCTGCCGTTCTCCTCTGTCGAGCCTTTTCGGTAGGCAACTATTGGCACTTGTAAGTGCAGGCAAGCCTGGTCTTGCCCTTAGTTCTTTCTTTTCATCCCATAGTTTTTTTTTTCTTTTTTGATAGAGTAGAAGACTTCAAGGCCGGAGCTTTCGAGACGTGTTACCTCCTCGATTTCGTCGGGCCCAAACGCTTTGCGATAGAGCTGTCGCATATCGTTCCTAGGTACAAGGACTTCATTGAAAGATTGTTTCTTTACCCTGTCCTTAGTAATCACTCCCTTTTTGTTAATGGAAATTGAATCTACAATGGGAAAATGTTCAATCATTTCAGAGTTATAGCTTTTGATCACCGGGAGATTTCTGTGGGAACGGCTTTACATGAAAGAGAGCGTTCCGATAATCTGGAACTTCACATCGATACTGAGAAATGCAGCGCTCGTGCCGTTTACGATTACTTCTCCAAAAAGTTCTCTGAGAGGAACTCTTCGCAGGTTAGCGCATGTTTGCTCTTTTGCATGTTATTTTTCAGTGAGCTCTATCAAAACTTTCTCAATTTTCCCCGCAAGGATTCGGTTCCATTTGTTATTTGTTCCATTTATCCACTCGACCATTCAAATATAGAATGTCGAACTGATTGTAACATCAGTACTTCTGAGAAAGATTCGCTGGTTTAATACAATACAACAGGATGATGCTGAAAACTTATTGAATCAAGAACAAGAAGAACGTATTGCGTCAGTCTTGAGTTATATAGAAGATTCTGCTCTTTGCCAGTGGAGGATGTCTGATACCAAAGCATTCGACATTGGACTTAGGGATGAGCGTGCAAAGCTGAATTGTATCACCAATCCGTATGTGTTTCAGCAGGTTAAGATACTTATTATTTGCTAATATGTATATTTTATCTTTTAATGTCTTTATAATTTGTTTTTTTTCTCAGCTCCTGCAACTTAATTCTGCTGATTTGATTGCCAAGGGAAATTTGTATACTCGGTCACGTCAAGATGCAGCCAATAAGTTGCTGGAAAAGGCTTTTAAGATTCAGTTGGGAAGAGGATTTTATGGAGAGTGCCTGGTAACATCTTCTTCCTGTTGGTCTACTGCAAAGAGTTTCTCATTTATTAGTTTCTTTTTCCATCACATGCATCAGTTTATTTTTCATAGCTAGATCATATAGTTTATGCAACAGAAAAATGCATATCTGATACTTTGTAGATCTTTTAATCCCTTTCCTTAGTTGCACACACGAAGTGAGAAGCAAAAACGGGCTGTCTAATGCATACATTTGAACAAGGAGTTTCCTTTTCCTCTTTCAATTATTGGAAGCGTAAGTTAGACCTCACTAGATCTTTGTTATTATTACAGTGGGAACCCTTATATATTACACCAAAAAACTGTGTTTATAAGAATTTTGCATGAAATACCAGCCAACATATTCATCCCTATCTGCATTTCAGCTACCAGCAAAGGAATCTTGTCTATGTGCTAACCTGATAATTGTCAATTTTGGTCAAGCCTCCATGTTTTGAAGATTTGAAATTTGGAGTTTTATGCATACTCAGTAGACGTGACGTTTTTGGTAGTTCCTTTGTATCCACACAAACATGAGGAAGATGGTTATAGCTTCATTTGCCTCAGTTGATTACTCAATAGCAACTTGATTGAAGAAGGTTCTAAGGAAATATCACCAAAATTACAGATGATTCTGAACATGAAGCTCTAAATGACGCTTAATAGTAGAGAAGCAAGCAGAATAAACTTTGAACAACTTTATACCAAATTGTTTTGTTTGATACATCCCTTTGTAAATTGCTATTGTTACAAGTAAGGGGGAATTACTTTTCATAAAATCTCAAGGCAGACATTATTGAGAATATGAATCTTTACATTTACATTCCTACATCTTAAATATTTACAGGTGAGTCTATAACGCCCCTTAAGTTAATTCAAATATGTGGTAGAAATCCAACTTGATACAAATATATTCAACTTTAGGCCCTCTTAACAATTTGGTCAAACTGATTATTAGAACTGCTAAAAAAGGGTTCACCTAATTAAATTGTACTTTCTTTCTGATGAAGTGACAATCAATGATTATATGTTTGTTCTCTCATGAAATGCGAGACTCGAAGGGGGTGTATTCTAACTTGGTCATCATATGCTTACCCAAATGAACTTGTATGTTGCTATTGTAAATATTCTACATTCCACACTTCAACTTGCAACCATTATTTGCTTTTTCTTTTCCAAGAAATATAATTACCTCCTTAAAGAACGCAATAGCCAGATGTAGATCACCCATTATAGGAGAGTCTGTCTCTTTTGCATTAGAGTACTCCAAAATTTAAAGATGACCTTGATTTTGAAATAAAATACATTTTAGTAATGTGGGTTGCAAGTGATGACAATGCCCAGTTGATCAGGGAGGTAGGGAGGAAGGTTTCTGGTTGTTGATGCAGGTAGGATGGAGCAATGATGGATGCAATTGGTGTTGCTGGCAATCAAGCAACAAGGAGCTACGGAAGCATGAATGGATGAATTTCAGACTCACGGACGATATCTTTTTGTTAGAGACAACAAGAGCTGCCTCTGGAATTGATTTCAACAAAAGGAAAGGGGTTATGTCGATGGAATCTAGTGCCAGTCAGCTCCTTTAGATGGTGGGAGGTGGTACTGGTGGTGAAGAAAATTTCTTCCTTCCTTGGCAGCAGAAGTAGGTGATGCTGGTCGTCTCTTTTGGAAAAGGGAAGAGGAAGAATGATGCGACTAAAGAAATTAAATTTTGAAAATTTTTAATCAGGATATTTTAATTTTTATAGACTGTAAGATTTATTTTGATTGAGTTATATCAAGTTAGGTAATTTTAATATTTTTTGAGGAATAAGTTCTTTAGAGAATTTGTATGAGTTTAATTAAGTTATTTAGAAACTAGGTTTTTGTTTACTATAATATGAATCATAGTTGAACTTTTTAATAGGATCTCAACTGCTCTTTTTTACATTATTTTCTAATTAATGACATCCTGAGATTTGAATTATGAGATTTTTTTCTCTGGGAAATTGGTTCTTGGTGTTACATCACAACAAAAAACTAATGTTAATTCCACTAACTGTTTAAATGGAACATAATTTGCAATTAAACTGCTATATTAAACTGCTATATGTTGATTATTATCAGAGGACACTTTTGAGCTTGTTCACTTTGATAGACTATTTAGAATTGCCTCTTTTTAGAGCACTTCAATGAATAACCTCAACTGTTGGTCTCTTTTGCAGGATATTTACTGAAGTGGCATGTTATTTGTTAGTAGTGCATTCTTGCTATAGCCTAGATGTCTTACTACCTAAGAATTCATGATCTTTATCTGTTTTACAGCATTTCTCAAGTATTCTCAATTAACAGAATGCCACTACTGCCATGTGAACTTCAACCAAAACTTCAAAATGTCTCTCCTTGCTTAAAGTTTTGAAAGTTTCTTCCTGTTAATGTCAGGCTGTACGGGCTGATGGAAATGCAGATCTAAGCCAAGAAATCTGTATTGAGCTTAGTAAAAGAAGTGCAGAAGCTGGTTTAAGGTGAAACTATTGTATTTATCCCTACATTTTGATAAACATCATACCTAGTTTCTGACAACAGGTATTTAATTTGAATACTGAATGAATATAAAGTAGAAACAATTTTCTATGATACAGTGCAACTTCCTTTGTCTCCATGTGGTTGCTTTATTTTATCTCAAATTTTGTGATATTTGAAGCCAGTTTTAACCATAATAAATCAAATTCAAATAAACCTGAGCTTCCACTAAAGATTAATTTCTCCTACCTACATGCGAAAAAGTTCTGACTGATTCTGATAACAAATTGTGTATGCATTGCATTCAGGCCGATAGGAGCTGCAGTGTTCATGAAACAGCGGAACTTGAAAATGTGTTTGAGGACTACAGACCCTACTGTTGATACCTCAGAGATAGCTAAGGTAAGAAGAGACAACCAATGACATTTAATTGTTGGATCACCTTCCAATGTTTAATTTACAATATAAATCCCTTCCTTGCATTGGAAATTGCAGGCATATGGTGGAGGCGGCAAACATAGTTCAAGCTCCTTCATTATAAGAATGGATGAGTACAACTGTTGGACTGCAGCAAATTCCTGATAGACCATAAAGGTATATCAGGGTTCTTTTCTACCCTTTTTTAATTGGATCTGTGTATTTTGATGCCTGAAGGTACTTGCTTAATTTCCACTTGAACCAGATACTCTCATAGAGATAGAACAACAATGAATTAGAGGACTTTCGACAAAGAAATGATAAGATTATGATTAAATCAAAGAGAAAAATGAAACCTGATGGGGTATCAAGGAAGGGTTACACAATCCTACCTCTTTTGCCAAAACTCCACTTTGGTGATGCTTTATCACTGTCGAGAGCCTCTTCTTCTTCTTTTTCTTTTATCTTGATTATCAAACAATAAGCTCTTGTGTTTCTCCTACCAAGCCCACCATTTTTTCTCTTGCTAAGCTCACCATCATTGTGTTCTTTTCTTTCTTTCCACCATCTCTATTAAGTTGTTTGACACCAAAATAACCATCCAAACCCTATTAGTAAATATTTATAGTAAATAATCCTTTAATTCTATTGGTTTTACTTGGGTCGTGCTCAATTTGTATTCAATCTTAAATCCAGTTTGGAAGTTTTCATCAAAAAAGAAGTTACACACTTGAACTTTCTGAACAATATAATTTAATTTAAGCCATTGTTCTCGCACTTATGACCTAGTCATAGTGTCCTACTTCAATGTGCGATGCTTGTTTATTTCTGCCCATTCTTGCAAGAAACTTGTTGAGAGTCACAGCTTGTCCAAGTCATGGTTTAAAATTTTAAATCATGTCGAAGTTTCAATTTGAGATGGAAAGATATGATTTCGGTATTATATCATGCCATGCCTATACGATTTCAATTTTTTTTGTAAATATTAATATATATTAATTAAAAAATTAATTTTATTAATATTTGATTGTTATAAATATTCACTATTGTAGTAAAAAGGTGGAATCCGCCATCTCAGCGATCCTACACGGTCGACCCATGCCCATTTGTGAGGAGGTAAATCGGGAAAGCTGTAGTTGGCCACTATGGAGAGGGTATTTTTCTCGGTTTCATTGAGATTTAACCCTTGCCCATTGTAGCAATATCTATCCCGCATTAGTCAACTCAACCCTGCCCCAAAGGCTATAAATGTTCACTATTGATTTTATTTCAGGTGTTTATTATTGAGTTTATATTTTGATATTTTCTTTTGAGATGTTTGATATCTATTAAATTTTACAATAGATATAGAAAAATATAGATTCAAAATTTATATTTTTATTATTAATGCATATAATAAAATAATCTTAATCACTTGAATTTTTATTGCAAAGACATTGAGTTCGACAACTTGTATGTCATTAAGATGGGTCTTCAGCTTTAAATTATCAGATTGATGATTATGGATATTGCTTATGTTATATTTATATAGATGTATTAAATTCTCATAACTTCAAAATATTTTTGTAATTTAAGGTAATTTTTAATGTATTTTTATATTTTAAAATATTTAAAATTATCAATCTGATTTGCGAATGTAGATAATATGAAATTTTATATTATCCAGTAAAAAGAAGATAGTATGCTGGTTTTGGCTTATTAATATAATGTATACTATATTTATATAGATAATAATTATTAGATAAATATGTGTTTACTCTGTATATTTTATTTTAAAAATAATTTCTATATTGATTTTTTTATAAGTTTTCAACTATTGAATAATTTAAGATTGTTAGACAAAAGCAAATAAATATATTTCTCTTTAAAGAAAATTGATATATCATTAACTCGAATTAAAATTGATATATCATAACATGTTACCTTGTTAATACCAAAAGGGGTGTCGTGAATTGAATGAGAGCATTGGTTCTTGTAACATCCTGGTTAGATCAACCCCATAATCCTCTAACACCCAAATCAAATAATTATCCCATGACATGCAATATTAATATTGATTTCTCTACATATCCATCAGTATGTCTCGTTTCACCATTAGAAGTTAGACTTGATAAGGATAAACGTTTGTTCGTGAGCTCTGAAATGATGGATCACCATATGATGCATCAAAGCTATAATAAGAAGGTTAAGAGTATAATGAATTTCGATCAGAATCAATTTCAGCTAAACTCTCTTGTATATCACTATAAGCATGAGCTTCCCTTTGTTTGTCACCATTATATCAACTTTGATATTAACTCTTAATAGCTCCATGATCATCATCTTGAGTTGCATGTGTGTAATTTTACTTACACGTCCAAGGCTCTTATGCCGGAGTCGGGGGAACATAAGTTTCACAACTACTAAGGGCATCACCACTGCTATCACTTCCATTAGTACTTGCACTATTATTGACATCATTATTATCATTTCAAACTTCTCATTGGACTACAATGTCAAAAGGTGATGATGTTTCGTCATTGTCATTATGTTTTTGCTCATCAATTGCATCGAGTTTTTCACTAATTCTGAATTGTCCCTTCCCTTAAAAGCATGAATTTTGTCTTTTCCTTTCTCTTTAGTAAAAATTGTAAATCTTTGCCTTTGTCTTTATCTAGGGACTTTGGTTTGGTTTGGGGTTGAGATGTTTGTTAATGTCTGGGCCAAGATTTAGAAAATTAAAATTCTCTGTCAAAAACTTCATCATCATCATCATCTTCCTCACTGATATCTCCTCTAGCTTGTACATTTTCAATCTACTGAGTAAGAAATTGAGATGGTCATGGCGGATCTCCTTCTTCATTAAGTAATAGATTCTCAGTTTCAACAGTGCTCCACCAATTCATTATTGGATGATTCTCAATTTAGATAAATCCAATATCAAATAGGCCTATATCACCAGACTTTTGTTCTTCCTTCTCTTCTATTATTGCTCTTAGTTGAAGACGTATATTATAATAAACGTAGACCATCTTCTTTAAGCGACGATAAGAAAGATGATTTCGTACTTTTGTATGAATGAGGGAGAAAGTTGACTAATTTCTTTCGCAATCACTTCAAGACGTTTATGAGAGAATTCATACTGCAACCTTTTTCAAATTTGGAGTTGATCTTTCATATTGTAACCACCACTCAATTGTAAGATAAATAAGAATAAAATTAAAATAGTATTTCTATTTGTTGACAATAATAAGTAATAATTTATGTTATATAAATGTAGGATCGTTATCATTGATAGAGGAGTGTGAATAGTGATTTTCATTTTATTCATTGATCGCGTGCTCATTTACAATCGTTAGCACAACAAAAAAAATACCCCCGGGGCAACGGTGCAGCAGTTAAGGTCCTCTGACGGATCTTAGGAATCTCGAGTTCGAGACTCAATTGCGGCGCATTGAAGAGGTAATTTCCCTCCAGTCAGTAGTGGATTATAGAAAGCGGGCTGTCTGGATGGGCCATCGTGAGCGCTTCCTGACTTACCCTAATGGCTGGTGGGAAACTTCTATTGGGTCGTACCGATCACCCCAGTATTAATTGGTATAAGTTGGATACTTGATGCCAACTAAAAAAAAGTTAGCATAGCCAAAAACAGAAAGATAAAATACAAAAATAGAATACAAGCACACAACACTTCAATTTTACGTGGTTCGGAAGGCTCAGGTTCCTATTCATGACCTAGAGTTCTATTTCAATTACCACCATATACCTTTTGGAAGCATAGAAACCTTTTACAAGACTTGTTCTTACAAACAACAAAGACAAGAAAACAAATATACAAACGAAAATAAGTACAATGTAAATAAACAACTTTACAAGATGGATCTATGCTTTATTCGCTCTCTTGTTGCTTTTGGTTGCTTCTTGAAGATTCTGAAATGCAGTAACACTCGTCTATAAACCCTTAAGCATCGGTGTCTCAAAATATTTATGAAATCCTCTTGTATAGGGTTGTTGTTCGTGACTGAATCTTGCTCGTTAATTGACTTCTTGCAGTTCATCAGTTGGTTGATCTTCTAGAATTCGAAAGTTGCTTTAACTTTATCTATTCAACGGCTCCTAGCTCACCATCTTAATCACTAGTCAACTACATGTCTAAAGCCAACCGACTATCGTTATCAATTGAAAAATATTCTATGATGTTTTCATCATCTCAAGTCGGCTATAATAGTCCACTCAAAATCTTTTTGTTTGATTTTTAGATTGGAAATATTATTTGTGTCAAAAATACTATTCACTCGAGTTGATTGATATTGTTCACAATGTTGAAAATACTGTTCACACTCAATTCCCTTACGCTGAGAGATCTCATGTCTCTGGGACTTTCTCAAATGGCTAGTATAAGTCAACCTCAATTTATTAAGACTTCATCCTTACCTAATATCTAGTTAATCTTAACCTACTAGGACTTGCTTTGCTTGAAGACTCCTTGTCTTTGAGACTTTATCCATTATTTGATATCTGATCAATTTTGATGTGCTAAGACTTCATTATTGTCAAACATTCAGTCCTTTGACCTGCTTGGACTTCTATTCACATGTTTAACATCCGACCCTCCTTGACCTATTAGAACTTCAACTGCATATCCGATATCCGATCCTTGATGATCTGTTAGGGCTTCCCCTCTCATACCAACATCTAGTCCTTAGGATTTACTCACATGCCTAACATCCGGTCCTCCATGATCTATTAGGACTTCCATCATTATCAAATGTCTCGTCAACTATGACCCGCTTGGACTTTACTTTTGTCAACTCACTGTTGAAATTCCAACTATCAAGTATCTACTCAATCGTGATCTACATAGACTTCTTCAATGTAAAGTATTCATATCAACCTTAACCTACTTGACATCTCGCTCAACTATCAAATATATTTATCAAACATCAAAATCAACTGTAATTAGAGATCGACTACACCAATAATATTTGTCTTCATCCATTTTATATTTGCATGATACTACAAAAGGATTGTCAAAAGAACCATATGCCTCTTAAATAATCAACTTTCATTAATAACCTCAACAACTAATTCTCTATTTGTTTGTAATCTTAATAATACATTTCCGAGGGCTACTTAGATCGTCATTTGTGGCAAGACTATATTTGTATTGATATGTCGGATTAAGATAATAACCTAAAATAATTAAATATATATAGTTATTAATAGCAATATTAAAAATTCTTTATTATTAAAACAATATGCACTGCCAAATGAATATGTTTACCCATATGGTTGTCCTATTTTGCAGTGATTATGTCAATATAATATTGATACTTGGTTGATGATTTGTAAATGTTTCTTTATTTCATTTTTTGCTTCATGAATTAGATGGTAAATATTGTCCATTTGTGGCTTCTTGTTCATATTGACTTTGCATAAAACAATATACAAGGGCTCTACTACCATAAAAATATATGTAATGTAGTCCTAAAATCTGGCAAATATAACAATTTTTTGCGCTTGCTTACTTTTAATCATGCTAGAGTATTGAGAAGTTTTCCAATCCTTAAAAGAACATGGCATTCAATCCGACTTTTTCTAAAACAACTTTAATAGGAAGAAGATAGTTGCAAATCTAGTTTCTCCTAGTTGTAGAATTTCCCCATCAATAAATTTCCTCATTAATTCATGAATTCAATATTGATTATAGAAGAACTTTGTTAACGATTAACCTTTTTTCGCTACCTTCTTTACTATATCAAGTTTGTTGATATTTGTTGGATCGAGTGCACATGAAAGAGGGGGGAGGGGTGAATCATGTGACTTTTAGTTATTTTAAGTACGTCAAAAATCGCGCACAGTGGAAAAACGAAATACGAAAAATCACAACACAAGCCAACACGAAGGTTTTACTTTGTTCGGAGCCTCCGGCGACTCCTACTCGAAGGCCCAGGTCCCTTGGACCTTTCTTGTGGGCAATCCACTAAATCTCTCTACCAGAAGAAAACCTCTGGTAGAGTAGGCGAATACAATGAATTGAAAGTGTGACAACCCCACACTTTCAAATTTTAAATAAGTGCAGAAAAATAAAAAATAAAAAATACTTCGTTATCCAACACGTAGAAATTTCTGGACGAGCTCGGATGTTGGGGATGATCTTCCGGCAGAAGCTGGACGTGGTCGTGTCGAAGCTTGGGCCGCCGCAGAAGGATGTTGGTCGAAGCTATTTAGTTCATGCACTGATCGAAGCTTTATATAGGCACTATTGAGTTTATCTAGATCCACAAATGTTGGCCACACTTCTCATCCTAAAAACGCAAACTTGATCCACGCCTTGCTCGTGATCTTATCCAGGAACAAAGAATAATTCAAATAAAACTTTATTATAGGTAGGAATAATTTTATCGTCGAGGAGTAACGTGGCTTTAATTACTAAATAAATAATAATTCAAATAAAATTTTATTATAGGTAGGAATAATTTTAAAAAACTTTATTATAGGTAGGAATAATTTTATCCTCCAATAAAATTTCAGATTAGCAAAATGAAGAATAATGAGGAGTAATTTTGCAGAGTTTACCTGCAAAATTAACTTAGTCCATATACCAAATAAACCTTGTAGGCTCTTACAAGAGTACGGTTGTCGTCAAGTAATAAAAAAATTTTGAACCACAAAGACCATGAAATTAATCACTAGACTAGTACAAAAAGAGTTGCGAACGAATGAGTTTTGGCGTTGGAGCAAGAAGAAGAACTGAAGGACCTAATCCTCCACTATACCCATCGGCTATCTACAAGAATGATCTGCTAGTTGGATGACCATGGTAGTGAGTTTGAGATCCGTATATCCACATTTCACACTTGTCGTATAGGGGATTATACTGACGCTTGCTCCTAACTCATAGAATACCCTACCAATAGTCATCATACCAATTTTGCACGGGATGTAAAACTTCCTGGATCCTTGAGTTTGGGAGGAAGTTTGCTGTTGAGAATTATTGCGCTGACTCCCTTCGTTAGAGCTATAGTATGCTTGGCCTCTGCTATTTTTTTGGTTGACATTAGCCCCTTGATAAATTTGGCGAACTGAGAAATCTCGATAAGAGCGTCGAGAAAGGGAATGTCCAAAGTAATATCTTTGACTACGTTGTATAACTTCTTGAACTCAACATCTTTTTGTTTGTACATGAGCCTCTGGGAGAAAGGTATGTTGCGTACTAAAGTCTTCTTTGATGGTTTCTCAGCGGGTGTAGCGGTCTCAACTTCTTTCAATTTGTCTTCAACAATCGATGTAGAGGAAGGAGGTTGCTCGACGACTGTCGTGCATAAAATACCCTCCAATGGAGTAGTCCCTTGAGGCTCCTTGCCCTTCAAGATCCGTCCGCTCCTCAGCTCAATAGTCTTGCAGTGCTCCATAGGGTTGAAGTCCAGCTTTTCTAGAAGTGCACCCACTTTGCCTTGATGAAAGAGAAGAACTGAGCTGTGCCATTTGTGTTTTTTTGCATCTTCAACCTCTTGTCATGATCATCTAATTTTTTATTGATCTTTACTATATCACCTTGAAGTTGAGTGAACATTTGTCGGCTCTCTGTCCTCCGCTTCTCCAACATCTTCAGAATTTTCTGGGTGTCTGACATCTCTTCATTTTGCTTCGACATAGATTGGTAGGACGGTCCTTGGTTGTTGCGATAAGAGAAGTTTGGATGATTCCTCCAATCTGGATTATATGTATTTGAGTATGAGTTATTTCTTTGATTGAATGTACCAATGGCGTCACATTGTTCAAATTGAGCGACCTGCGCTTGAAATAATCCCACTTGGCACATCTCCTTTGTATGACTTGAATCTCCACAAAGTTCACATGATGTGGATATCGCATTAACCTTGTTGACGTCCATATTATCAAATATCTTGTTGAGAGCATCTATTTGTGCACTTGACAGAGTAAGAGTGCCCACCTCGTATTTTTCAGGAGTTTTTGCATGATTACCTCTCTCGGTAGCCCATTGGTGATGGTTGAGGGTCACACTCTCAATTATGTCTTCGACTTCCTCCAAGCTCTTGTTCATTAAGGCACCTCCTGCAACGGAATCTAAATATACTTTCGTTTGATAGTTGATCCCATTGTAGAATGTGTGAAGGAGAAGCCATTTTTTCAATCTGTGGTGTGGGCACTGTCTCAACATCCCTTTGAATCGGTCCCAAGCTTCAAATAAAGATTCACCATCCAATTGCGTGAAGCTTGAAATCATGTTGCGCATGTGGGTTGTCTTACTTGGGGAATAGAATTTGTTGGGAAAAACTTGTTCACATTGTTCTCAAGTAGTGATGTTGTTCGGTGGAAGAGAGGTAAGTCAAGATCTTGCCCTATCTTTGAGTGAAAATTTGAATAGCATGAGTCTGACTGTGTCCAAACCAACTCCGTTAATTTTCATTGTGCTGTAATTATCTGAAAAGTTTTCCAAATGTAGGTTGGGGTCCTCGTTTGGTTCGCCCCCAAATTGATTCAGCTGGACCATGGAGATAAATGCATGCTTGATCTCGAAATTATTTACTTCTATGGTTGGACCGGCGATGCTGGATGACACTCCTCTCGCATAGGGTGCGGCATAGTCCTTCAAAGGTTTGTTAGCCATCGTTTCTGGTGTATGTTTTTGTGTGTCCAACCTCTGAAATTGAAGCCTCCTTCGCAAGGTTCTTTCGATTTTCGGGTCGAAAGGAAACTCCGCTTATTTGGACCCACGCATGCACACCAAAAGAAAATGTTATTATGCTTTCAGAAAAGAAGTAAAGAAATAAAAGTGAATGAATTGAAGAAAGAATGTGGTGGAAAGACTTTAAATGTAAAAGTCTAATGAAAAATAACGCATAGTCTCCGGCAACGACGTCAAAAACTTGATAGGTTCTTGTCGTCAGTAATAAAAAGTTATCGAACCACAGAGACCGTGGAATTAATCACTAGACTAGCACAAAAAGAGTTGCGAATGAATGAGTTGTGGTGTTGGGGTGAGAAATAAGGAGAATTGAAGGACCTAATCCTCAAACGAAAGGGAATCAACTATATGACAGGTATGGGAAACGATCCTAGGATTTTGAATTCCTTGATATTATCACTGATAGTATCATAGACGTTTTGCTATTCCTCAATGTTTATATCAATGTAGGGATTTTAACCAAGCTATCCAATTAGACCTTGCCAGGCTTCATCGGAATTAAATCATGATCCTCTGATGTTATAATCACTAGTTCAAAATGATACCTAGATAGTCCGAATCTATAGCTTTCCCGTTGTTACCGGGCACTCTGACAATACTACTGGTATTCTATCCTCTGTCACTGAGTACCAAATTAAGGACCTTTTATTAGTAATCAATAACCGTTATTATTCCTCATGAGAATTTGTTACAGTTTAAGAATTTCCTCGGAAAGTCCGGTTAAAAAGGTTCACCTTCTGTCACAAGGCACCCCGGTCATACGATCTTAAGATTTCCTATAAATTGTAATTCACTCCCATCCATATGAAATCAAGCCTTCAAAATATCATCAAATACATATGAGACACAATTTCATATAACAAAGCATAAACATGTTATAGAAGATAGCAAATAACAAATCCATCGAATACAGTCATTTATTACATCTCAATTTCTCCTGTATCCTAGAATCTAAGAGATCTACTTTATGACGGAGGGAATATAATTCGAGAAGGAAGAGGAAGAATTCATTTTTGTTTCAAAATCCAAGAAAGAAAAGGAAAAAGGATTTATCCATATGTGCAGATCTTCCTTGAATTGTGATCTCCTCGTTGACGGTGGATGGAAGTGGCGGAGTAGCCTCGGGAAGATGGATGTGACAGCGAATTCCCCTTCAAAACGTGGTTACGGCGCCTCCTTGTCGTCCTCTGATGGCCCCCCTCAAAAGGGTTTCGAAAAGATATTTAAATATGCTCCTGACACGACATGGCCGTGTTTCGTGGAACGACATGACCGTGTTTCGTGGAACGACGAAAAAACTCAGCTCGAATTCTCCACTAGCACGACCGTGCCTGGTAGGCATGACCTTAAGAAGGTGTTAACCTGGAAGAGAGGCACGAAACACGAGCTGTGGTTCTATTTCTGGGACACGACCGTGCCTTGTAGACACGGTCTGAGGCAGTTGTGGTTCTGTCGTGCCTTGTAGGCACGGCCCGGAGTTGGCTTGCTTCTGAGTTGAGAGCACGACCATGCTTGGTGGCACGACCTGGAGCAGCTGCTCTCCTTAGAGCATGGCACGGCCGTGCCTTGCAGGCACGACCCAGTCTTGGCTTTTGTTGCTCTTCCTTCATTCTGCTTTGTTTTACACCGATTTCCATCCTGCAAATGTAAAAGTACGAGAGCAAACCTCCGAACTAGAAAATAGAGAAAATATATCTAATGCATGAATAAAGGATGCGATAAACATAGAGTATCAATATGAAAATGCATAAAAATGTGCAATAAAAGTAGTAAAAATATGTGCATATCCTATACACATCATCTTGCAAAACAGAGCTAGTATAATAATAAAATGGACTAAAATGCAGAATATTCAAAGTTAATTAGATCCTGTCAATCTAGACCAGGATCTAATCAGGTCTCAACTTAGATCACCCAAATGGATCTACGTTGGACCCCGCCTAAAGTTCTAAAATGGAACTCGTCTCTAACCCACTTGGTCTTTTGCCAAGGCTTAACCACCCTGGTCTTCCTACAAAGTCTCCACCAATTTGGTCTTTAGCCTGTTGTCAGGCCTCGCGTACCCAATTGGACTTCCTGCCAGGACTCAACCATTCTGGACTTCAGCTTGATATTTGGTTCTAAGTCTTTAAACCCTGCACACTTAGTAAGAAGGTTAAACCTACAACAAACCAAACTTTAACCTATTTGTCATTCATCAAAATTTGTGTTTGACCGTTAGTGCAAATTGCACTAATAATATTTGTATCATCAAATTGATATAGTGTGTTGCGCATGTTGTCCAAAATAATATTTGATACTCTTACTCCAATAACTCTCCGACCCTCTTAAAGTTGACACTATTGTCTATAATCACCTATACTATATTTATGAAATATCACCTTTCTATTGTAGTATAATAGAAAATTGATAATGCTCATCCGTGTAAGTCTTGTCTAGCTATCACACATCAACGTAACCCCATATAAGCCTCATTGTTTCTTGCATGATAGGATCCAAGCCCTGATCTCCTCCACTTGTTCGTTTAAATATGAATAAGCAATAACGTATGCAGTTGGAGGTTGAATATAGGACATTTTTAAATGTTGGACACCATGCACCAACTAAGATTAACAGTTGAGGGGAATTCAATTGAAAGAAAAAATTTAGCAATACTTTGATTTCTTCTCCCTTGTATAGGCATTATTAATCTTAGTTTATTTGCTACTTCCACTAGCACCAACTATATTATCACTAGTACCTATCGCATATATTACTCATATTCATATCGAGTTCCAGAGGCACTGAGAGTTGCTAAATTTTTTTTGTCATTTGGACATTCACCATGACCTTTAAATTCATCATAGACTCGCTCTTTGGAAGCCCACCCATCTAAAATTTCACGTCATTGTTTATAATTTAAATCTTTTTTGCCATTAAGTTCCTCCTTCATTTTACGACTTATTTTTTGAGAAACTTTTAGACACTTAAAAACATATGGATATCTCGCACGATATTTTAGGTGTGTGATCCCACCGTCATGTCCGATCATATTGCAATGCAAATATTGCTAATGAATTCAATTCTCTAATCGACGTACGTGTGTTCTAGCTGGATCATAAGATTGTTGTTTTGATACCATTTATCTACCTATGCATTATGAAAAGTTAAGAGAAGCAAAAGATAAAATAATTTACAATAAATATTCATAATTATAGCATTAACAAAATTAACATAAGAAAAATTATTAAATAAAAAATCGTAAAAAGAATATCTAATTTTAATAAAAATAATAAAAAAATAAATATCTTTGTATAAGAATAATATTTAAAACTTTTAAATAATTATTAAACTGCATAATAGAATTTTTATCTGAAGTCAAAAGTTTAAATATACATAAATATAGAGATTAATAAATTTATAAGTTCAAATATAATTTTACAATTTTTAAAAAAAGTGAAGGATAAATTTAAAAATTATTAATTATATTTTAAAGTTATTTGAAAGTTTTAATATATTTAAAAGTTTATATTTTTAAATTTAATTTAAATATTAAAATTATATTTTAAAAAATTAAATTTATTTAACACATTTAAAATCATCTATTTTCTAAAAATTTAAACAAAAATTTTAAAATTAATTTTAGAATTATTTCAATTTTAAAATTTTTATTAAAATAAAATTATTCTTAAAAATAATTTAATATTTTATTAATTCGAATTTGAAATAATTGAAAATATAAGTTTAAAATTTTAATTCAAATATTTTTTAATTTTTAATTTTAACTTATTTATATTTTTGTTTGTATAAAAAATAATAATAAGAAAATAAATTTAGATATTATTATTGTTGGGTTGTAAAGGTGCAAACATAGTCCCACATCTAAAACACATGGAAAAGATCATGGGTTTAAAAGGATGGAAGATATCTCCATTGGAATGAGACCTTTTGGGAAAGCCCAAGAGCAAAGCCATGAGGGCTTAGACCCAAAGTGGACAATATCATGTCATTGTGGAGATAAAGACATCCTTGGGGACCCTACAATTGGTATCAGAGCGAGGCTGCTCTTCACCGGACTAACCGCCGGATGAGCCATGATCTGGATCTAACCATGTGGGTTGAACCTTAAAACAAAGGAAGTGGGTGATCCCGTGTCTAAATCAAGAGGACCAGACACCGGGCAGGAAGTCCTGGTTGCGGCTAGGCAGGAAGTCCTAGTAGGTCGAGTGGACCGAGGGGCAGGAAGTCCTGGTTGCGGCTGGGCAGGAAGTCCTAGTAGGTTGGGTGGACCGAGGGGCAGGAAGTCCTGGTTGCGGCTGGGCAGAAAAGTGCAAACATAGTCCCACATCTAAAACACATGGAAAAAATCATGGGTTTAAAAGGATGGAAGATATCTCCATTGAAATGAGGCCTTTTGGGGAAAGCCCAAGAACAAAGCCATGAGGGCTTAGGCTCAAAGTGGACAATATCATGCCATTGTGGAGATAAAGACATCCTTGGGGACCCTACAATTATTATATTAATTAATTATTAATTTTTATAATATATATTAAAAATTATTTTCTATATTATAGTTCTACAATGAAATTTATTTAAAACATTTAAATCATATATTTTTAAAAATTATTTAACAAATTAAAAATTTTAAAATTATTTATTATTTTTAGAATTATTTTAAAATTTTAAATATTTTTTGGAATTCTAAAATTATTTTTTAAAATTAAAATTAATTTTAATTTTAATTTATTCTAACAAGTTTAAAATATATTACATCTTAATATGACGATTTTAATTAAAATAGTTATATATTTTTTTATAAAAAAAGCTTTGTTGTTATTGTATATATTATTTTTTTTAAACCCTAATCTGATCTCCTCTCACGCAGGTGATTTCTAACTAGTCCATGACCGAACCATTATTAATCTTATAAAATGATGATGCTAGTATCTTCATCTAAATGTTACCTATGGTATTCTCTTTAATGCAAGGAAGGAGTTGTGATCTCTTCAAATGACTTTTAATCAAATTGTCCAATATTCTTTTACTGTTATAGATCAGGAGACTAGCAATGAGCTTAGCAAAAACTCGAGCACTCAATTGTCTAACGAGAGAGACAACTCACCTTACTATAGGTGTGGAGTGGAAAGTTATTGGGTCTGGGATTGCGCTAACCACTTGGCATCTTCATGATACCTTTGAAAACACAACCAGAAAGACTCTTGGTTTCACTTTCTCAAACTTGTGCTTCAGATGCAGCGAAGGTCACTAGGCCAATCCCCAAGAAGCTATCTTCCTTGTCAACAGAAGCCTCTGTTGGCATGGTAAAAACGTCTTATGGCTTGAATGTGTGCTTCAAGTGCCGCAAGTAGCCACTGGGCTCATGAATGTTTGACTTAAAATCTGGTATAGCCTCCCCAACTTTAACCTTTTGCTATTTTAGTGATCCTAAAATAATAATGAAATTGACCCCTTTTGTATTTATAACCACTAGAATAGCAAAAGTTTATCCTTTTTTCTAAGTTGGGGGGCTACACCAGGCATTAAGTCAGACATTCACGAGCCCAATGGCTAGGCTTGCAGCACTTGAAACACACCTTTGAGCTAGAAGACTTTGTTCCCATGCCAACAGAGGCTTCCGTTGACGAGGAAGACAGTTTCTTGGGGCAATCCCTGCTAGTGACCTTCTTCTCCTCATCTGAAGCACAAGTTTGAGAAAGTGGAAATAGGAGCCTTTCCTGTTGTGTTTTCAAAGGTATCAGATGAAGATGTCAAATGGTTGGGGCAATCCTGAACCCAATGACCTTCCTCTCCACACCTAATAGCAAGGTGAGTTATCTCTCTTGTTAGACAGTTGGGTGCTTGAGTTTTTGCTAAACTCCTTGCTCGTCTCCCTGATCTATAACACTAAGTGAATATTGGACAGCCAGATTACAAATCCATTTGAAGAGATCATAGTTCCTTCCCAACATCGAAGAGAATGTCACAAATAACATTCAGATGGAGATACTGGCATCATCATTTTGTGAGATTAATGAAGAACAAGCACAGATGACAATGCTACAGCAGTTTATATTCCAGAGAAATATCAACAATGGATTCGTCTAAAAAAAGAAACTAAGTGGAATTATATATCATAACTGGATGTATCAAAAAATTAGTTTCTTGCACTGACACTATTGACAGCAGTTCGCAGATCTAAAGTGGATTATGTAACTAACTACTCTGCGGTGTCAAAGAGAAATCATCATTTTGTAGAAGCAATGAGTAAACAAAAAAAGAAGCTTATAGGTATGCTTCTAAAAGAAAATTCCAAGTACATTTTGACAGAACCCAGAGAAGCATCATAGACACGAGTAAAACTATCAGGACCTGAGCCAACCTGCTAATCAGGTATACACACACACAAATATCCTTGTAGAGAACAATTGGAAAGATGGCTAAAACAAGTGGTAAATACAAGGTTTAAATATCGAGTCATGTCGAAGTTTCGGTCCCGGATCGGAACAATACAGTTTTGGTATCGTATCGTACTGTACTGATATAGTTTCGATATTTTTAAAATATAAAATATATTAACTAAGGCAAACACTCATGAATGGATCCATTAAACTATTGTGTTAATGCTAAGATGTTCCTCGGAAGGAACGCGTTGCAGGGTCCGACTGTAACGTTCGGCAAGGACCGCTACATCTCCATGAGAACTTGGGTGTAGTGTTAAATGAGCAAAAGTTTTCACACCATAGGTTGGGTAAGAATAAAAATTATAGGAAAATTAATAGTCTAAGATTTGGAACATGGAATATAGGAACTCTTACTGGTAAAACAATGGAGGTAGTAGATACGATGATTAGGAGAAGAATTAGTATTTTGTGTGTACAAGAGACAAAATGGGTAGGCGAAAAGGCAAAGTTGATCGAGAACTCGGGTTATAAGTTATGGTACACAAGGAAGAGTAAAACAAGAAATGGAGTTGATGTTATTGTAGATAGTTCGTTAAAGGATGAAGTTATAGGAGTAAATAGAAAGGGGGGTAGAATTATAGCTCTCAAAATAGTAGTGGAGAAAGACACTATAAATGTAATTAGTGTATATGCACCTCAAGCAGGATTAGATGAAAATACCAAATCAAGGTTTTGGGATGACCTAGATGAAGTATTACAAAATATTCCATCAAATGAAATGATTTTAATAGGAGGTGATCTAAATGGACATGTTGGAGTGAAAAATGAGGAAGGTAAAACTATACTGGATTTTGCGATAGCATATGATCTTATACTAGCTAATACGTTTTTTAAGAAAAGAGAAGAACACTTGATCACATTTAAAAGCGGGAATAATAAATCGCAAATTGACTTTCTTATGGTTAGGAAGAGGGATAGAAAGATTTGTAAAGATTGTAAGGTCATTCCTGGAGAAAGTTTAACTACCCAACATAGGTTAGTAGTATTGGATATACGTCTTAAGCATAATATCCATAAAAAGAAAATATCCACTACTCCTAGAATTAAGTGGTGGAAGTTGAAGGATGAGAAACAAAACATATTTAAGGAGAAGGTAGAAGGACAAGTATTAGGTGAAGTATACGGTGACCCTACTACGACATGGGATAAAATGGTATCAAAGTTGAAAATAATAGCCAAGAGTATACTCGGCGAGTCAAAGGGGCATGTACCACCAAGTAAAGAATCTTGGTGGTGGAATGAGAAAGTACAGGAAAAAGTGAAGGAAAAACGAATAGCCTATAAGAAATTATATATTTGCAAGAATGAAGAAAATTTAAAAAAATATACATTAGCTAAGAAAGAGGCTAAAAAAGCAGTGAATGAAGCTAAAAATACAACTTTTGAGCAGTTATATCGAAAATTGGATACAAAAGAAGGAGAAAAAGACATTTATAAAATAGCTAAAGTGAGAGAGAGGAAGACAAAAGATATTAGCCAAATAAGATGTATTAAAGATGAATGCAATAGGGTATTAGTAAATGATGGAGAAATAAAAGAGCGGTGGAAGAGGTATTTTCATCAACTTTTTAATGAAGGTGTAGGTGATCAACTTAACTTAGGTAATTTAAGCAGGTCAAATGAGTATAGAAATTTAAATTTTTACCGTAGAATTCAAATTTCAGAAGTAGAACAAGCTTTAAACGGAATGAAAAATGGAAAAGCCGTTGGACCAGATGATATCCCGATAGAGGTATGGAAGTGCCTAGGGAAACAAGGTATTGAATGACTTACAAAATTATTTAACATGATATTGAAAACAAAGAAAATGCCAGATCAATGGAGAGTAAGTACTCTAATTCCCTTATATAAGAATAAGGGGGACGTACAAAATTGTGCAAATTATAGGGGCATTAAATTAATGAGTCATACCATGAAACTTTGGGAAAGAGTAATAGAAAAACGATTAAGGAAAGAGACTATGGTCACCGAAAATCAATTTGGGTTTATGCCTGGTAGGTCGACAATAGAAGCTATACATCTTCTCAGGCAACTAATTGAAAAGTATCGGGGGCAAAAGCAAGATCTACATATGATATTTGTTGATTTAGAAAAAGCTTATGATAGAGTCCCAAGGGAAATTATATGGAGAATTCTAGAAAAGAGGGGTGTTAGCGTAGTATATATTGACCTAATTAAGGATATGTATGAGGAAGTAACGACTAGAGTGAAGACTTCAGGCGGATTAACTGAAGCATTTCCAATAAAGATAGGGTTACATCAAGGGTCAGCTCTAAGTCCTTATCTTTTTACACTAATCATGGATGAACTTACTGGACACATTCAAGATACCGTACCATGGTGCATGTTGTTTGCAGATGATATTGTATTGGTAGATGAGACACGTGAGGGAGTAAATGCTAAATTAGAATCTTGGCGAGAAACACTAGAAGAGAAAGGTTTTAGGCTTAGTAGAGTAAAGACAGAATATATGGAATTTAAGTTTAGCAATATTGAACGTAATGAGACAAGTATTAAAATAGGAGATGATGAGTTGTCTGGAACTGAGAGTTTTAAATATTTAGGATCATTTTTGCAAGCCGATGGAGGGATTGAGAGAGATGTCTTACATAGAATACAAACAGGATGGTTGAAGTGGAGGAGAGCATCAGGTGTTTTATGTGATCGTAAAGTGCCTCTAAAACTTAAAGGAAAGTTCTATAAAACGGCAGTTAGACCTGCCATGTTATATGGCGCTGAATGTTGGGCTATGACTCGAGCACATGAGCAAAAGATGAGAGTTGCGGAGATGAGGATGTTAAGATGGATGTGTGGACATACGAAGATGGACAGAATAAGAAATGAGAGCATTAGAGAGAAAGTTGGAGTTGCATCTATTGAGGAAAAACTCCGTGAGACACGTTTAAGGTGGTACGGACATGTACTTAGACGACCGATAAATGCTCCAGTTAGGCGGTGTGAAACTATGACAAATACGCATATCAAACGAGGGCGAGGTAGACCAAAAAAGACTTGGTTAGCAACAATAAAACAAGATAAAATTTATTTAAATATAAATGATGATATAATAGGAGATAGAGCTCAATGGCGTAAAAGGATCCATATAGCCGACCCCACTTAGTGGGATAAGGCTTGGTTGTTGTTGTTGTATCAGAGTAGTGTTTGTATTTTGATTAAATTTTCAGTTTTAAGCTTGGTTTTATTTGAGTCCAAAAGTTGTGATCTAAGCCATGATATATTCTCAATATAATAGACTCAAATTAGTCTCACCAAGAGTCAACCCAGCCTAAAATTGATACTTCTAGGTGGGTCAACATATAGTAAGACAATTGACAAGTAAATCAACAAATTCGTTGGTATGCTCCAATATACCAAGCTTCTGAAAGTTTTTTTTTTTTTCTTTAGAGAGCTTACACCAGGTCCACATTAACCCTGTGCCTCTTATGGGCCAATTCTTGGTTCTTGAAGTGTTAAACCTAGTCACTTCTTAGACAGCAAGTTTGCTAACTCATGGGTTTTAAATTATTCAAAGCATAATTTCTCTTTTCCCTTTTCATCTAGCCCTAGATTTCTTTATTACCTTAGAATATTTATGTTCTCTAGCTATATTGCTTATCATGAATGCCTAGTTGGAATATTAAACTCTTTCACAGGGAGCATGCTCTTGATTTAATCCATGCTTCCCTCTTATACATCAATAATAGCAACATTTTCATGCAGCACTACATTTGGAAATCTTTAATCTATTAAATGGTGCAAAGTACTTCAAATTTCTGACTCAAAACTCTAGCCTAGTAAAGGTATAAAAGGTACAATTCTCACCCAGATCTCTGTTTATATGGAAGTAAATTTTAAAATTTACAAGTTAAAGATCAAAACTTGTAGCCCTTTTCTGATATCAATTTACAGACTGAACTAGAATATTCGCCAATTGCCACCTTCTCATCTTCCACGTCTTCCTCGATTAATAAATTTTTGCCTTCTGATTAGCAATAGCAAGTTTCCTACATTCGTTTGCCCTGTGTCCCCCTATGGTGGTGTTGCTGTAAAGGACGTGAATCTTGAGAGTGAATTGACCAACTATTTTGGTCATCTTTAACCACTAGTTTTCGGTTCTACTATTTTTCAATAGTCAATGTACGTTGGTAGGCCTTTGAAACTGTCTACAACGAATGAAGACTAAGGACATCTTGCAAGGGTTGGGGCAACCCCCTAAGTATCGTGCCACCATCTGCTCCTCTATCTCAAATAAGTCATTCTGGGCAATCAATTGGTAGAACTCCGTATAATCGTCGACCGATCTCGCACCCTATCTCAACGCATGAAGTCGCTAAAACAAAGTTTGGATGTAGCTAAAAGGAAGAAAGTGACCCCTCATCTTTTTCTTCATCTTCTCCCAGTTAGTTATTTTGGTCTTGCCCTGTCGATCTCGTGAACGCCGCAATTGCTCCCGCCACGTTGATGCTCCACTCTTGAGTCTGATGGTAATCAACTTCACCTTCATCTTCATCTGATATAAAACTTCCTTATATTCAAAATCTGCTCCATTTTTTTGATCCAATCAACGAAGTCCTCTGCTTGCAACGCACTAGAAAATTCGAGTAGATCAACTAAAAATCCGAGGTCTCCATAAGGCTCTTCTCGACCACGACGTTTTTGGTATGTAGCACGATGGTGATATGGGTTCTCGAAAGCATAGATTCACGATTTGAGATTTCACAATTTTTAAAATTCTGCATTACTAGATGCTAGTTTAATTCTACGACTTGCCTCTGCAAGACCTCAATCATCATCACGTCCTGAATGCTGCGACCACGGTGTTTGGCTTCATCAACCGAAACCTACCTATTGTGATCGCGACCACAACGACCTTCCATTAGATCAAATGAGCTCTGATATCAACTGACGTTGGGCAGAATAGCAATTATCCTACAGATTGAAGGGAGAGAAGAATTGTGGAGAAAACAAAATGAGAAATCGACAAACAAAGAGAACCCACCACAGTCTCTAGGTTTTTACCAAAAAAGAAAATTTTATTCAATAATCAAAAGTGTCCCGAAAACAACTAAACAGACATATAAATAGATCCTAAACAAAATCCTAGCTTGCAAAAGTCAAAAATACCCTCAAGCCATAAAAATAAAAATTTCTATAAATAGGAAAAAAAATTTGGAGCCTTTAAAAAAGCACTAAACAATATCTGATGACCCGTGGCCTGTTACGGGTAAACCCGGTAACGAATATAGATATTTGAAAGAGCTCTAATTAAAAACTGACAGTGCTTCGTTTTGATATCTGAGTCAAAAGTTATGGCCTGTTGAAGTTCAACTCCTCCTGCGTCAGCCTTGCATCAGGAGGCGGTGAACTAAGTAAAATCGAGTATGTTAATGTTGTACTATGAGTTTGCTTCAAATTTCTGTTGTACAACCGCATTGACGCGAGAAGAGCTATTCACCCCACCCTCCCCTTTAGCTCGCATCAACCCTAACAAAAGTAACTATAACAATGATGTAATAGTTATACAACACTCTTATATAACCTATAAATTTATATTTCATTTTAATATAACAGTTTTAATTAAAATCATTATATTAATTTTTTTAAAACCGCCCAATCTCATATCTCTCACTCATTTCAACAATTTTGTTCCGTCGTAACCAATTCATGATTTTTCTTCGAGTGTCATTGGTGATTGAACGATTGCGATTTTATTGACGAGCACCGATGATCACTAGCCGACTGACTATGCCCCTTTTCAAATTGATATATACAAAAAGGTTCGAAGAGTCGTCATCACCTCGCCACTATTAATCTATCGCCCTTGTCACTACTTCTAGATAAGTGTTCGAGCATTTATAGGGCTATGCCTTGTGATCGACTGTAGTCCCGTGATCGACAGAAGGAATCGATTCCTTTTGTCCCACACTGTGCCGACTGGATGCACATGTGCATAGGATTCTCACGTGTGTTGTGCCGGTAGGGTATCGATGTAGATCTCATGTCGGAACCGTAAACATTGTATATTTTGGACAATATAGGTCGACACTTCTAACCTTGATCCAAGCAATCTACTATGACAATCATCCTACCATGATAATCACCATTCTTTTTATTCTTTCTAGATAAAAGGAAAATAAGGTCCTATGTAGTTTTATTCGATTCTCTTCTCTCCTATATATCCTCTTTAACTATTCATTGTGTTAAACTCGATTATATGGTCATGTACAATAACTTCAACTGCACAATTGGAGCCTACATTTGTCTTGATTATGTTGGCTAAAAGACCCCTCTCCTTCACATTATCCTCTATTTTCTCTATTCCCTCAAAAACACACCCTTTGATCATCTTGTCATAGTAGATATTATCATGAGGATCAAACAACATGAAAAATAAGAGGATTTTCAACAAAAATGGATTTTTTTTTTGATGAAATAACATCATTAATCTCAAGGGAAGCATTATATAGATCCTACCTCTTGGGCTAGACTATCTCTTTGGAGATGATTTGCCATTGTGGGGAACCTCCTCCTTGTTTCAATCATCATAGAAGTCCTTGTATATTCATGCTGAGCTCATAGTTGCACTGGAAATTCTTAGTGATTATTTGTAATAACCCACCGTCAAGTATTTGAAATAATCAGGTCTGATTGGATGGTGTTCAATCTAGTCTCAACTCAAACCTAATCCAAGTTTCTCTCACATCAATGGTGGGAGGTTTTAACTCATACAAAATGTGTTCCCTATAATTCAATTTAATTGGTCTTTCTCAAATAAATTAAAAATAAATGAATGAAAATACACACAAAAAAAAAGTATAAGCCCTGACAGTGTCAACTTGATTGTGCGTTGAGGGTTAGTTTTGGTGGTATGAGCACTTATTTTCTATTTTCCTTTTACAATTTTGAAAAATAAAGTAAAGACATTGAAAATTGGAAAAAGGAAAATAAATAAATATTTTGCACATTATTCACCTCTAATAAATTAAATGCCTCAAAAAAATAATTTTGAATATTTACTTTATTTCTCTTTTTAACTTCCAAATTCTATTTTCTAAGAAACCAAAGATAAAATAGAAAATTCTTCCCAAAGAAACAACTTAGAGCGGCGTTATTTGTTTGCTGATGCACACATAAAATCATTTAGGAAACTGTTTGTGTTACAGTGTACTGTAGATTACATTACTGGGAAGAATCCTATTGAAGTTACCATTTGGATTTGCAGGTTATCAGTTTGATGGACATAATCTTGAACCTCCCAACTGGTGGCTGCAATTTGCCGGCTTTCCTGGTCCAAGGTCATCTGGTGGCCCTCATGGTCGTCGTTATGTATCAGGTTCCCCTTTGGATATGAGTATGTCCCAACCAAAAAGTGTTGTAAAAACCTGAGAGTAGCTATATGCAGTTCCGAGTCATGTTGAACTAAAATTATCGTCCAAAATTCAGTTTTGTAGTGCCAGCCTTTGAGGACTTTGTTACTCAACTAAGACATTTCTGTATCAGCCACTAAGATCAGCTCGCTTGCACAGTACATTTTGTAATGTGATCATCATTCATCAATCCAAGCTTGTGTTTTGAGAATTGTTCTAACAAATCCTTGTTATTTGATTATAAGTTTGACTTCAGTTGTAAAATCGCAATCCCAATTTCAAACTATGATGAAAAAGATAGGGTTGCTCTTGGGCTAAATAATTTTTTTTTTGTAAATGTTAGATCATAACTTGCAAATGAGCAAACAAAAATTTTAAATCATTGTTACAAACAAAAATAACTCATACTTTCCTAATGCAAGAAATCACATACACAGCATTAGTTAACAAATAAAGAACATTCAATCAAATAATTCATACTTATACACGTAAAATTCATGATTCCACATTGAAAAAGACAACACACATTAAAGTATAGTTGATAAGTTAATTGTTTAATCTATAAGTTGTTTGATGCTACCACATTGTAAACAAAGCGTAGAATTTCATAGCCACAACCAATCTCTTCCAAGAGAAGAAAATCATTTAAAAAATGTTACTGCTCCTTTCTTGCTTTCTTCTTAATGTATAAGCATCACGATTATCATAATTTCAAGTTAGAAGTATTTGATTCAAACATCCACCATCAATGTGCTATCACCCAAAAATTAATAAATGATATTTATAAAATTTATCCAAAGTGACTATAATAAGTATTAAAGTAACAAAAGGTAATTTAACTAATATATTGGATAAAATATTTTTCAAGAGCAAATTGTCTTCTAAAAAGCTCAACTCCATCATTAAATGCCTTCAATTGTACATTTAGTACTCATCATATTTATACAAATCATTATACCATCCATAATAACAATTAACAATATTTATTCTACCTCCGTATAATTTTTGTATTAGTAATGATAATTTATCAAATTGTGGACTCAATTTTTCAGAATATTTAAAAGGCACACTAAATATTGAAATTTATTAAAGGATACACTTGTTTTTCAAAATACTCTCTTTTTAACTTGCTTCACCAGGTATGTTATATCATCCAAACATGATTAGTTGTGGAAGTAATTCCTCGATTGATCACCGTCAAACACTTCTGACAAAAGTATCTAATGGTCTTATAGGGTTTAAGGACCATTGGAGCATAACAATGTCTATTGGCAAATGCTCGATCATTCTCATAAGTTTCCTCATTTCCTCTGACTCCTTCAAATCATGTAATTTGATTCAAACTAAGGTCTTTAAATCAGGATTTTCCTTCGTCGGATCACTAGAGGGAAAAATGGGATTATGGGCCAATAAACATGATCGATACATTTTTTAGTCAGTAATCCATATTACCAGCCAAAAAATGCCAAGAATTAGTTGGTAATGCATGGTCGGTAAAATTTTTTGCTAACCAAAAAATGGCTGGTATTTTTTAAAACAATTACCGGCCAAATAAATTGTCGGTAAACTTGTTTAACAAATAAGGCAGGTAATTCAATTGAAAATAATGGCCAAATATATAGTTGATCATTTTTAAATTTTATCGGCTAATAAATATTTGATCAGTATTTTCAATTGAATTATCGGTCAAAATACATTTAGACTGTTAATTTTTTTTTAAAAAATATTGAACCATTTTTATCAATTTATTGATCATTTCTATAAAAATAATAATCGATAAAATTTAAATAATTGATAAAAAAGTGAATTTTACAAAAAAAAATTATTCAAAAATTATAAAAGAAAATAAATGTCAAATAACTAATAAAATTTTGCTACAATAAAAGATTTAAACAAAGCATCAAGGGAGCCAAAAAGTATTTAGACCATCTTCTCCTTCATAGATGGGAGTATATTTTGACTGTTAAAGAAGTAGATGTTAAAATCTTGTATATCTTTTGTGGGTGCTCTCGTGTAAATACATTCGTCCTTCTCATACTGACAAGTATATATAAACCCATAATAAATATGCATTAATAAGTATTTTTTTTATTCATGCAAAACCTCAATTAACAAAATAGTCTATATCAATAAGGCAAATATATAAAAATTCTTGATTTCAAGAGGCAAAAGGTGATATGAAAGTTTCAAAACAAATATTAGGTTATTAGTTTGCCATTTGTACTTCCCTAGTAGCTAGGATACTCTCGTCTTCAACAGTTTTTTGTAGGAAAATAAAATCCACATCCAAGAGGACTTTTTTTGGTTCTTTGCAAATATAACATGTCTTTCCCAATACTATCTTATGCTAAAGCCTTTTCCATCTTTTCTTGGCATCGACGGCAAATTTTTTTTAAAAAAAAAATTGCATACAACAACTTGTAGCTAAAGGAGCGAGAGCCCGATAACAATGTGATGTCTATTTTCCGCAAGCGCACGGATGTCGTCAAGTAATAATATCGATCCACAGGGATTTGTTTAATCACCAGACGATGTGTGATGTTTAGTTATCTAGACGAAGTAGGTCGATCAAATGAGAGAATTTGCTACGTGAGCTGACGAGAAGTAAGGTTGGCTAGATTGGGATTGGAAGAAATCTCGAGATAATGGTTTCCCCACTTCAACGATCAATCAGAAGATAAGCCTACCCTCTCCATTAACCCTTACTGATGTTTTGACGGATTCCCCATGTTTATCCTATACTCAATTGAAGGCCCCTTTCAGGATCTTCCTCAGTTGTACTTACCCAAAGCAATTCTACCTTCGTTGGCATTCGAGCGTAGGTGATCATAATCAGCTAAGAGGACCTGTCACGTGACCTCCGCAAACCTCCCTAGTCCTACTGCCGCTTCAGAGTACAATCGAATTGGGCAAGCTCCATTAGGTACAGGGATTGTTCATGAGAATTTCTCTTAGGACCGAACTCCCTCCTTCATAACAAGTAACACAGGTGGTCATAATCAGCTAAGGATACTGTCACACGAATCCCGCAAACCTCCCTAGAATATCTTGTCACTACTTCTAGAAGGAACAATCCTAGATGATATTCAGAGTTCCGGAAATAGGGTTCACCGTTACGTATATCCCCTAACTTCCTAAGATAAACAAGACTTTTCGCTGAAACCACGTCAACACCAGATCGGATTAATGAAAGAAGGCAAGATATCAATCAAAATCAATCATCAAAAGGGTACTCCCAAATCTCGAGATTAAGTAAACTACTCCATAAACGAAAGTTCACAGCACGACATGAAAATCCAAATTAAGCATCCAACCATCAAATACAAGATGTTACCAATCCAAAAATCCAATGCAAACGTTTCTGATGCGTCCAGATGATCTTCTCCAATGCCTCAATCCTTCCAAACCCTATTCCAGCCGCCAGCCTCCTCCTTTTCATTTCTTTCCGCAGCCCTTTTATAGCTTCCGTGGTTTTTAACACGCCCGTGCTAAGTGGCACGGCCTGGGCGTGTTAAACTCTGAGCAGAAAACGCAGCAATCTGTTGAGCTGGCAGTCGACACGGCCGTGCTGGACGACACGGTCAGGCCGTGTCAATCTCTGGCAACATACAACTTCAACTCTGAACGGCCCCACAGCAAACGACACGGCCGTGGTGTTTGAGCACGGCCTGAGCGTGTCGATCTCTGAGCAAGCACGTCTGATCAGCTCCTCTTCACCGAGACGGCCATGCTGTTTACCTGTCAAGACAAAACATCACACAAAGACATGTATCCAAGGAAAACGAAATAATTAAAGAGGCAAAAGCATAAACCGCCAACTAGAGTGCAATATCCTATGTTATGCTCATGAAATGTGGCCAAAACAGTGCTAAATAATGCTGATGAACGCACATGTTCTCAATACATCACAATGATATAAAAATAATGACTAAGGAGATGAGAGGAGCTAATATAGGCTCAGTGTGGGTAGCTGTCCACTCTGGGCCCAAAAAAAAATAGTACATGAAATTAAAAATAAATATTTTAAGAATTAAAATATAATCACTAAATGAAAAGCTCATTAGAGAAAAGAGTATGTAATGAATTTTTAAAGTCAAACACAGGCTACTAAACACCATCGCATTGAAATTAGTTTTCTACTATTGTGTCCCATTGTAATCTATCAAAAGTGACAAATTTACATCACTATCGTATTGATTATTTATAGTGTTATTGATATGCAACTTCAAAATTAAATAATCATTTCTCATAAACAAGTACCAAGTTACTCCTTTGGTTAGCTTGTTTGTGCCCATAAAATTTATTTTTGACTTTTGACAAAAAAAATTGATATAATTAGCTGAGTTTTATCTATAACATTTTTAAAAATTTAATCTCATCATACTTGATGAACAATTATAAAATAATTATTTTATGGTGTTTTATGATTATAAGATTTTATATTTTATATTTTATTAATTGTATTATATTATTGTCTATAGGAGTGCAAATGAACCAAATCAAATAGAATAATATGAAATTTTGATATTTGAGTTCGAGTTCAAAAAATACATGTGATATTCGAATTTTATTTGAAACTCAAAAATAAAAATAATTTTAGCTTAAGCTCGATTCCAAATAAAATTCGAGTTCGATAATTGTTTGAATCTACAATAGAATCGAACTATAGTACAAAATGACTTAAATTCAAGTTTAATTCGAATTACTCAGACCATATTTAAATTAAAATTATATAAAAATAATCAAAGTTTGATTCAAATTCACTTGTAAGAGGCTCTTGAATAATCAAATAAAATATTATAAGTTTGAATTCGGTTCGAAAAAATATTGAACATTCTATTCAAATTTGATAATTTTTAATATGAATCAAATATTTTCAAACTAGCTTGAAAATCTCGTGAACATGATTGCCTACCAAAATCATAGCTCCACCCTTAACGAAAGAGAAAAAAAAAAGAAATATTAAAGAGAAATAATCTAGTGCAATATTAAATATATTTTTTATAAAAAATTTTAAACAGAAAATCTCTCACATGTCCAAATTTTAAAAGTATTTTTATAAAAAAAATAATTATTAATAAGCATGACCGATGAATATTTTAATTTATCAACGAAACTTAACTTTAACTAGTAAGTTAAATTTTTAATAAATTAAAAATTATCGATAAATCTAACTTTAACTAATATAAATTAAATATTATCGGTCAAATATAACTTTAACTAGTAATAAATTATGCATTAATGACCAAATAGATTTGATCAGTAACAAATTAAATATTATCAATCAAATCTAACTTTGATCAGTAAAAATTTAAATACTACCAATCAAATTTAACTTTGGCCAATAAAAAATTACACATTACCGATCAAATAGATTTGGCTAAACAAAAATTAAACATTATCGGTCAAATCTAATTGTGAATAGTAAAAAATTTAAATATTACTGTCAAAATTTAATTTTAGGCAGTAAAAAATTGCACATTATGACCAAAATAAATTTTAATCGGTAAAAAATTATAATTACTGACCAAATTAAATTTGGACGGAAAAAATTCACTAGTAATCTCATATTTTCCCAAAGAATAAAAGTTGCTTAAATATATGCTCCGGTCAAATATCACGGATAGTCAAGCCATCAATTAACGAATCGTCCAATGCAGGCGACCTCCGAGTTGGGTTAGGGCACTGAGGATGATTCGTTCTTGAAACACATTTCAGAGAAAAGATTAGACTGGTGCCAAAAAGTCTCGACAAGCCACGCCGATGCTCAAGTTAGGGTTCCATAGGAGATGATGGAAAGAAGACAATACTAGTAGAGTTTTCGAAAGCGAACCTCGAATATAATGATGGGCTAGTTCTTTTATAACCTATTTCAGGCCCCTCCCAGCCGGGTAGAGTAGCAGCACCTCTATAGCTGCCTGCAAAGGGGAGATCAGACCCGACAACCACCTCCCTTTAGCCTTATGCACAGAAGAGGGGTATCCAAGGGGCAGCGTCTGACAACCTTGTATCTCTTTTGGCCTTATGTGTAGAAAAAGGGGACTGAGGGGACTGAATCTGACAACCTTGTAACCGCCTGTACGTCCTCAGACTGTTGTCTGTCTGTAAGAATATTTGCGTTCTCCTCTGGAAAGCTACACAAGATGTTTGCATGTCGAAGGCACAAGGACATAACCCTGGATGAGGCGGAGTGAGGTGGAGTGGTGGAGATGAGACACCTCAAGTGACGAGGCTAGGCTGAGACGAGACGAAACGAAGCAGGCCGAGACGAGACGCCTGAAGTGGTCGAGATGAGGTCGGCCAAGACGAGAGGCCTGAAGTGGCTGAGACGAGGCCGACCGAGATAAGACGCCTGAAGTGGCCAAGACAAGGCTGGTCGAGACGAGACGGCCGAGATGAGACGCCTAAAGTGGCCGAGATGAGACCGAGCGAGACAAGATGCCTGAAGTGGCTAAGACGAGGCTAGACGAGATGAGGCAACTGGGACAGCAGAGGTGGGGTTGACTGAGACAAGGCCGGCTGTGATGGTTTTGGGAATCCAAGTCGAACCCCAGCCAAGCCAAAACTGCGTTTGAAAGATAGTCTAAGTCTGAAATGATGGACATACCATTTTAGCGGGGTTGGATCCGTGTTGACTTATCTTGGGTCGAACTTTATTCATATTGTCACACCGATCCGAACTTTCACCTTCGCATGACTTTTGACTTGTGAGGAAAGCCACGTCATTCATGGTGCCCCATCAATATCCTTTGTAGTTTTAAAGTTCTTACTATTTTTAATATGCTTATGTAGTTCGGATGACTTACAACTCATTAGATGAGCCATCTCCAAAGTTTACTAATTTTCTCTTTCATTCTCACGGAAAAACATTTTACAAAGTGATCTTATTGCAAAACAATACATCATGATAAATAATGTCGATGGAAAAAAGTTTAGAACTATCCACTTAAATGTGTTTATTTTAGTATAACCATGATTATAAAATTATTGGAAGTTAGGTAGTGGAGAAGATGACTTTTCTTATGGGATAGTCGTGACAAGTTTCAAATTCATGAGTAAGGATTTTCAAATTATATGAATATCAATAATATGCATATATTATGAGCAGTAACGCATTTCCTTAATTGTAAAGAGAATAAAATAAAATAAACTTTAAATTAAGACATTTTTTTATAAAGAAAAAAACAAAATAAATGCTATAAGATTTACACTCACTCTTCGTTTTGTTTGCTTTACAAAAAAAAAACGAAAGCAAGATTACCCGAAATAATATTGATTCGGTGGAGTCTTTAAGTGGTCACATGCTCATCATGCGATAACCCTGGATGGCTTTATGGCCTTAAAATAAGGGGAAAAAGATTTAGAAAAATGTAAAAAAATAGAGTAGATGTAATAATCTTAATTTTGATTACAGATCAAGTTCCCGACTTTCAAGCTTCTTTTCGGACTCAAGTTTGACTTCAAGCTCCAGATCTCGGCGTGTTTTCGACATCTCATGCTGACCTCTTCAGTCCTGAGTTTGACTTCAAGCTCCGGTCTCAACATGTCTTCGATATCTCATGTCGACCTCTTCAGCCTCGAGTCTAACCTCGAGCTCCGGTCTCAGCATGCCTCCGATATCTAGTGCCGACCTCTTCAACCCCGAGTCTGACCTCAAGCTCCGGTATCGGCATGCCTCCGACATCTCGTGTCGACCTCTTCAGCCCTAAGTTTAACCTCGAGTTTTAGTCTCGACATGTCTCCGATATCTCATGTCGACCTCTTCAAACTCGAGTCTGACCTCGAGCACTGATCTCGGCATGTCTCCGATATCTCGTGCCAACCTCTTCAGCCCCCGAGTCTAATCTCGAGCTCCGGTTTCAGCATGCCTCCGACATCTCGTACCGACCTCTTCAACCTCGAGTCTGACCTCGAGCTTCGGTCTTGGTATGCCTCTGATATCTCATGTTGACCTTTTCATCCCTAAGTTTGACCTCGAGTTCTGATCTCAGCATGCCTCCGACATCTCGTGTTGACCTCTTCAGCCCTAAGTTTGACCTCGAGTTCTAATCTCGGCATGCCTTCGACATCTCGTGCTGGCCTCTTCAGCCCTAAGTTTGACCTCGAGTTTCGGTTTTGGCATGCCTCCGACTGTAGGATTGTTGAGAGCTCTAGAGGGGGGGGGGGGGGGTGAATAGCGCTATCAGTAGCATTTTCAAATTTCGTAAGATTGCTTGTGAATTATTGCAATCAAAGTTGTAAATGTAGTGGAAAAATAAAGAACAAACAAAAGAGCACATGAGTGTTTTACTTGGTTCATGCCACAGGCTGCTACTCCAAGGCTCATGATCAGTTGACCATTTACATTGGACAATCAATTAAATAATTCCCCTCTTACGAAAGGGAATTAGCGATTATAAAATATCAAAACGGTAATAATGATACCACCCTTAAAAATTAAGTACAGAATTTTTAGGGTTACCGAAGGAATGTAGATGTAGACTTGTTGTGAAGTACTTTGGCATTACGACGACGTTCTTAATTAGTGCTTCGTGTGTAGACAGTCGTCGGTTGTCTATAGAATGATGCTCTTGTTAAAACCGATGGAATCAAAATATCTCCACAATGGTATGATATTGTTCACTTTGGACCTAAACCCTCATGACTTTATTCTTGGGCTCTCCCTAAAAGGCCTTATACCAATGGAGATACTTTCCATACTTTTAACCCCATGACCTTTTCCATGTACTTTAGATGTGGGACTATATTTGCACCCTTGCAACCCAACAATCCCCCCTCAAACAAAGGACCACAGGCCCCCCTCAACGCCATTTTTGATGTCTGAATTCTCGACCCACCAGGACTTTTTGCCCCTCGGTCCACTCGACCTATTAGGACTTCCCACCTAGCCGCAGTTAGGACTTTTTGCCCCTCGGTCCACCCGACCTACTAGGACATTTTGCTCCTCAGTCCATCTGACCTACTAGGACTTCTCACATAGTGTCTGGTCCTCTTGATTCAGACACGGGAGCACCCACTTCCTTTGTTTAAGGTTCAAACCACATGGTTAGATCTGGATCATGACTCATCCGACGGTTAGTCCGGTGAAGAGCGGTCTCGCTCTGATACCACTTGTTAAAACCGATGGAATCAAAATATCTCCACAATGGTATGATATTGTCCACTTTGGGCCTAAACCCTCATGACTTTGTTCTTGGGCTCTCCCCAAAAGGCCTCATACCAATGGAGATACTTTCCATCCTTTTAACTTCATGATCTTTTCCATGTATTTTAGATGTGGGACTATGTTTGCACCCTTGTAACCCAAAAACTCTAAGGGGTCTCCCTTGATGCTCTTTTATTGGGCTATCCGGGCGCCCGAAAGCCTTTCTAGGCGCCTCCATGCTGTCCGTCGATCAACCATCGACGCTGTTGACTTAGCACTTCCAGACGCTGTATCCTTTTTCGAACGCTTGTATGCTGACGTGGATGTTGCGGATGAACTTTAACTTTTGCAACGCCTATCCAGATCCGGGGCGCTTGGAAGCTGAGGTGTCCCGACCACTGGGACTCTGCCACCTCACTACTTCGTTGGCCCCGTTCCGCTGACGTCCGATCGCCTGGAACCAATCCGGGCACCTGGACTCTAGTCGCTGGATCCAGATAGGGGCGCCTGGAACACTAAGTTCTCGCCCCTCCTTTCCTGCATTACAAGTTAGCATAAAATCAAAACTAATAGAAAAAGATAACAATTTTACAACTGTTTTGGTCTTGAATTCGAATTTTCAATGAAATCCTAGGTCAGACTAACGTCTATTGTTTCTACACTAGGAACGCGTCGTTACCCACTCCACTCGGAAGAATTTACCTGTTTGCCAACCAAGCCCTCCAAACTTGTTGGACTTCTGCTTAGCCTTGATCCTTGGCCCCCAGGACTTCCTGCCAGACATCTGGTCTACCTGATCTGCCTATGTTGGGATCATCCCGGTGTAATGCGCGTGTTTACACGTTTCGCAAATGTGCACAATGAAAATATACAAATAATTAAACTAATTCTTATCACACACGCATGCATAAGAAAGAAATAACAACGTACAAGGCATGACAAGAAATTAAAATTTTACAGAATAATAAATTATTTAATGCGTACCTTTCCAATGACATTGAGCGGAATTGGCTTCAATCGAGTAATCCTTGTCGAAGTCCCGCCTCTACTGGTGATCCACACCAAGCACTCGTCTGGATGGCTTCGGAAGCCATGAGTCGCGTCATTATCTTCGATACTAGCTAATGATCGATAATGATCGATTCAAGAGAAACCTTATTCCAAAAAACACGCAACAATGTTTATTGCGATCGCTTTTTAGGTTTTCTAACTATCACCGAAAATCGTATTCCCAGTATAATTTTCGGTGGTCAACCTTTGACCATCGAATTAGGACAAATAATCCTTTCCAATTATGTAAACCCTTTCCGTATATGGAATAATTTTTCTGATCACTTCACAAGCTCTCGGTGACAAATCCCTAACTTCCGACAATGACTTATGGTGGCCGGAAATAATTTCTGACCATCGAAGACGTTTCGATAACAACTTCGAAAGGCTCTTCTCCGGCAACCAATTCTCTCCGGCAACAGACTCTCCCAAACAATCTTTCTCTCGGGCACCAAACTCTCTCCGGTGGTGGTTTCTCTCAGAAGAAATAAGGTTGGTCGGAGAAGGAATTCTTCACCAATGTGATCGTCGGACTCAGGAGAAGAAAGGAGGCCGGCAGCAAGAGTAGCCAGGTCACGCAACAGCGGGAAGGAAGGCGGTAGAAGACGGCGGTGGCGGCTTTGTTCTCACGGTTAATAACGCAAGAAACTCACAGAAAGCCCGATGCCGACGACGCTCAGGTTCCTCTGGCCGGCGATGCGAAGGAGCAGTGGCGGTTAGGGTTTGCTCGCGGTTGGTAACACGAAGAGGAGACGGCGGCGGTGGCTTCGGCAAACGTCAAGCAAAGAAGGAAGACGGTGGTTGATCCCCTCTATTTTTCTCGCACACAAAAATCCCTGTTGCGGCTCCGATCGCTCTCTTTCTGATACGATCCTTTAATGGATTTATTCAAATGAACACTTCAAACTTTATCTTTAATTCTATTTTTTCTGATAAGTTTTCTTTTAGACTTTTTCTTTTATTTTTTAGATAGATTTTCTTATAGATAAATTATTAGACTTTTTCTCTTGAAAAGGTATCTTTATGTGCCTATTTAAAGAGACGTTATGTAATCCTTGAAAGCAAGCAATTTGTTTGGATTATCAATTCTATTGATTATTGGAGGTCGATCCCCTCGAAGTGATCATCTATCCCCGTTCTTATTTCTTTTCTTTGATTTTCCGTGAGATAGGACATGGGTTCCTATCACTTTCTCTCCCACCTACCGGTGAAACCTAACAGAGCAGGCAGCGCGCTACGGCTGACAAGGTCGGAAGCGCACGATGGCCGACGGCGAGCGAGCATCGACGCCGTGCACCTCGAGGAGAAGATGAACAGTGGCCAAAAATCATGATTTTTCCCACCGTGAGAAGCAACAGTGCATGCCCCTTTTCAACTAGGATCATATTAGGGTTTGGGTGAACCAGATTAACGAAATAAATCAAACCGGACCGGGCGGTTTAGGGTTTAATGTAGCAAATCGGGTTCAAAGCTAAATCGCTTGGCTTACTAACCAAACGAACTCCAATTCAACCTAAATTAATTTTGTTCGTTTCGTCTTCACAAGACGAAGCTCCTCATCTCTTCCATTTTGCCAAAACCTTTTCTATCATGAACCAAACCAAGTTGGTTCAATATTGGTTTAAAATCAAATTATTTAGTTCACTAACCAAACAACCTCTGATTTGATCGAAATCAGCTTCATTCATCTTATCTTCATAAGACAAATTTTATCGTATTGCCCTTTGTTTGGTCCAATTAGACTTTATTTCTCTCGTTCTGAGAATCAAATTCTCAAACTCATTTTAAGTCCTTCAGAGAACTTGTAGTGTGTGTGACCCAATAGGTTCTCGGTTATGTTGGCCATCCATAATTAACCATTAATTTTGAAACGATCATGAGTGATACCAAGTAGTATATCATGATCCCCAATTGATCGAAAAATCAATGATTGATTCCAGAACAATTCTAAACCCTTTAGTAGCTATACTGAATCATTCCTCGTTCCTTTCACCGTCTTATACCTACTTGATTTAGGACATGGTCTATATGTGTCGATCCCCACTAGGCTGTCTACATCACTGAAGGTGCCTGGAATTCCGTCATGTTCAATCTCTACCAGATAAAAATTTTTCAGGGATGGAACCTTTCCAAGCAACCTATATCTTCGATCAGACATGTGCTTGATTGATCAAGCAAGTTCTTGACCAATCAAAGCACACCTTGATCGTAGCATAGGATCGATGGAACTCTTGTGTTGGTATTCAGAATTCATAAGAAAAGATACAAAGGAAATAACTATGCAGCGGAATAAAATAGTTTGTACCTTTCCTTTATAGATTATGTAGAAGATGTTCATTACCCGAAGACATCTTAATCTTCTGTTGTATTCCTCTCCCCTTCTTGGCGACGTCGTGTGGGTGACGATCTACCAAGAGAAACTCCACCCAATTCCTTTTAATCCTTTCTTCCAAACCGATGGCAATAAGAGAAGGGAGAACCTATGGTTGAGACACCACCTTCTCCTCTTCCTCTCTTCTTCTCTTCCTCTCTTCCTTTCTTCCTCTCTTCCTTTCCTCTCCAAGCCGCCACCTTCCTTTCCTCTTCTTCCTTCTTTGGGTGCCGGCCCTAGGGAGAACCAAGGAGAAACCAAGGAAGGGGCACCGACTCTAAGAAGGGAAAGGGAAGAGACCTTGGGCACCTAGCTTTCTTCTCTTCCTCTCCTTTTTCTCTCTTCTTCTTCCTCTTCTTTGGGCACCAGCCCTAAGGGATATGAAGAGGGTAAGGGGAGGATGTGGAGCCAGCCCTAGGATGAGAAGATGAAGTAGAGGGGCGCCGACCCTAATTTAGAACCAAGAGAAAAGGATTGATTTGAGCCCCTCCTCTCCTCTCCTTTTATAGGCTTGCCTCCTTTGGAAGTTTAGGAAAAAAATAACAGAATTAATATAATTTTGTGGATAACAAAATTAATATAATTTTTTTGGATAATAAAATTTAATAAAATTCTATTTAGGATTAACCGATTTCTGTTAACCGAATTCTTAATAGAATTCTAAATAGAATTCTAACAGAATTCTAACAGAATTCTCATCAAATTCTTAACAGAATTCTAATAGAATCTTATTGGGTGGATGCGAGGCTTTATCTAGATGCTACAACAAGGACCTAGAGGAGAAATTGGTTTAGGCCTCCTGATGGGCTTGGGCTTCCTGTGTTCTTCCTGAACACCCAACTCCAGTCCATCAAAAATAACACATACCACTAAAGGGTTATTATTAAACTACCGCACCAATCCCATATTACAATATGGGCTCCTTCTTATCATGAGTGCATTAATCTCCCTGTGTTTAAGATATCATATTGTTAATTAATTGAATTACTGACAACTCAATTAATTAACTTCTAAATCCAAGAGTAGTACCACTCAACTTTATTATCATGCGGACTAAGTCCATCTGTAGGGTTTATATGATAATCCTTATAAGCTCTTCAAGGGGACATCATCAGCCCAAATAATTAGAACACAGATTCCTTCTATAATCAATAATACACCATATAAATAGCACTATCTCCCAACTCATCGGACCTTTTGATTTAACGAATAAATCTTACCCTTTGATGAATTAAAGAAATAAATACTAAGTATATGTGCTTTGTTATTATATAGGGATTAAGAGCATGCACATCCATAATAATAGAGGTCTAGTTCGATTATATAGTCAGTATAAATCGAACGACCTCAAACGATCCTGCTCAATACACACAAAGTGTACTAGTGTAATTTTATAGTCAAGATAAACTAATACCAATTACACTACAACCGTTCCAATGATTTATCCAATCCATCTTGGTTGTGAGCTACTATTTATAATTTATAAGGAACTGATAACATGATCTTCTGTGTGGCACCACACACCATGTTATCTACAATATAAATTAAGTGGACAACTGCATTAACATATATCAGAATATAAAATACAAACATTTGACTAAAGTGATTCTCATTTCAAATCATTTCAAAATAGATGTTCATACAAAAGCTAGGCTTATAGTATACATCTCAACAATCACACCTAGCCCAAGCTGCTTTCTTGTTATGTGGATTCAAGTTACTTGTACATGTGTCCAAGAGTACTGTACTCTTGACATGTAATATTTTGGCCAAAGTCTTTCAGTAACAATCCTCACAAGCGGCCATAGGGTATACGTCTCCTTTTTCAAGGAGCGGTGAATCCTCTGTGGGCTCTTCCATTGCCTAGCCTCCAACCAGGACTGTCACTACCTAGTTTCAACTAGGTCTTGCTTGTACCTATCCTCAACTAGGACTTTCCTATGGTCCCTGCACACTTATATCAGCTTGTTAGTAATCACCACACACTTAACTTGAACGTCTTGCCATTATCAAAACTAAGGTTCGATCGTTTGGTGCTCCCTACACCAACACCGACATCTCGTGTCGACCTCTTCAACCTTAAGTTCGACCTCGAGCTCTGGTTTTGACATGCCTCCAACATCTCAGACTGACCTCTTCAACCCTGAGTTTGACCTCAAGCACTAGTCTCGACATGCCTCTGACATCCCGTGTCGACCTCTGCTTAGGCTCGACATTCACTCAACATATCTTGGCATCACATGCCGAATGTTAACCTTAATATCTGTTTAATCCCAGGAGATGGTCAACTCGTGCAATCAAGAGAGCCCGAGACTATCTCTTTCCAAAAAATAGGAAAATATGCCCACAGGATAAGAACTGACAGAATCTTTCTAAACTACAATAAGTATCTCGGAATATTTCTTCAATAGAAGCTAATATTTCAGAAATCAACTATTATAAAAAATTTGCCTATACCCATGGGCACAGGTACACACATATAAACTCTAATTTTCCCAAGTTATTAAACTCCTTCCTCACGTAAAATCCTAACTTGAGTGTCGGAAGTGTCTTGCCGGGATCCACCCCCGGTATCATTCTAACTCTCTTTTTGGAGTGCTTTTCAGGTCTCTTCATCTTTCTTGGCAGTCATCTTCAAGGGACGTGCAAGTCAACAGTTCATGAACCAGTGTCTGAACCATCCATGGTGTATTGAACGGAATAAATTAGCGATGTTTGTGGGAAATTGAGTCGAGACATTGAGATGGTTAACATTGGAAAAATCGTTGGAGAGCATGACTCTGCAGAGGAAAATTAGCTGCGGTGATAAGATGATGGTCACACCTAAAAAGATCAACGAGCTAGTGTCTCAGACAATGATCAAGGTATTGCAACAACGTTCATTGTTACCTCCTTCAAGAATTCCTTTGCCTTTCCCGGAAGATCTTTCCCCCCATAGAAGACCACCAGTGTCGTTGGAAGGGGAGGTGCCCATTATGAATTCTCTTAACAAAAGGGCAACTTTCTTGGATGAAGATTCACATGAGTCCAGGGCTGAAATGCCCTTATCAGATCATAAGGGAAAAGCAGCAATTATTGAGGAGGTAAGTGACAACCCTAGAATTGATATGTCACGATTAGGGTTTCAAATTGATTTAATTATCAAAAACCCATGAAGAATACAAATCAAACGAAGTATAGGGGCCACGAGTCGTATTTTTTCAAGGGCTAGTAGAAAATTAATTAAATCGAGCTTGTGTGTCGTTCTTTTTAGATTTTTTGAATGAAAATGGGTTTTGGAGTTTTGGAATGAAATGTAATTCAAAATTAGCAAGTAAATGAAAAATGCAAGTCACTAACCTAAAATGAAACTATTGAACAAGGTATCAAATCAAACATGAAAATGCAATTCAGCTCAATTCATGGAATTTAAAATTCAACTAATGTTTATGAATCTAAAATGTAATGATCAAAACTCTAACAAGTTATTGAAATCAGTGACTAAGATATAAAATGCATTGCAAAACAAATTAGACAAGAACTAAAGGAAATCAACAAACTAAGAACTAAAGGAAAGAGTATACTAAGACAAGAAATTAACTTCTAAAAAATCAACCTAGCTTGCAAACAAAGATTCAATCTGATTATCGCATGCAATTAAATAATAGATGCAACTAACACTTAAGCTAAATGAACTCAGTCTAATACACTTGATACGGAACAGTGATAAGATTTAGAAACTTGTAATAAAGGCTTTCAGATATAAATGCTGAAGGAATTTAAGCTAAGGAAACATCAAAACAGATCGCTACAATCAACAATATCTAATGTATTACCCATGGAAACCAAATTCATGAATCGTTGAAACAAAATTGATCAGAACAGAAAATAAAAAATGAATTACAGAAATAGAAAAATAGAAATCAGAAATGAAGTTTCAGAAACATCCTTCGAATCTTCTTCTCTTGTCTCTTCAATTTGGTGTCAACAAACCGTCTAATCCAACAATGTGGCTTCGACAATCCCTTTGGAAGCTTCAACTTGGTTGTCGGTGCGGTTTGCTCACTGCCCGAACCATGAACAACCCGAAGAAACCCTCTCCGACGTGAACAGAGCTCGGTGCAGATGGTTTTCAGCTGGCAAAACTGGATTTCTCTCCTCCTTGCGCTGATGAGCTTGCTGAAGCCTTGGACGTGTTTCGCGATCTTCAGAGGACCCCTCGTCGACGCGCGACTTTGGATTGTTCAGCAACTCACCGAGAACGCAAAGAACAGAGGTTTGCAACACCGAAAAAACCCTCCCCGGCGTGCGTTGTCCAGCTGCCAATTTTCACCCAACGAATCAGATTTGGATTCCTCAAGGACCGAGGATTACAATGGAATAGGATTTTCGGGATGGGACTTGCCATCGAAGTACATTGTTCAGAAGAGGAATCACGCGAGAATGATGAACAGTGGCACACGCATTCGGGTTTCTATTTTATCCCAGCCGCTGATCAATCAATCTGAGTTGTTCGTTTTTGATCCAATGGAAAGGCTGGGTTTTGAGGTTTACAGAGACTTAGGGGTTGTGGAGATTGGTGGATCTAGATCGGGCTTGAGTTAGGTCATGTCTTCAATGTGGGCTCGATCAATTTAGGCAAACTTGGATCGATTCTTTCACAGTTAAGCTCGATCTTGGTCTAATTTGAGCCCTACAATCGATTAAATTCAATTAATCCAGAATTATCCATTAAATCATGAAAATTATAATCAAACCTTTAATTATGCAATATAATGCAAATATGATCAAATCGATTCATTATACAATTTATTTTCATACAAGAACCCAAAAATGAATCGATTAAAATGCATACATACCTCAAACACCTTTCTCTAAGAAGGTCTTGGAACAGGAATTGCCTCAACACTTTCGACGACCTTTGTTGGGAGAATACATAGGATCATCAGATCCAGAGGATCATTTATGTCGCTTTGAGAATGCTGCTTTACTACATCAATTTCAGATGGAGTTAAATGTCGAGTTTTCTTAACCACCTTGTCAGGCTCTACGCAGAGATGGTTCAGTCGCCTTCCCATCTCCTCTATACATTCTTTCGCTAATTTTAAAACAGCTTTCCTCCACCAATTTGCCAGTAGTAAAAGATATCAGAAGACACCATTAAATATATTTACCATGAAGCAAAAGTCTCAAAAAACTCTTAGAGAATATATTCAAAGATTCGATTGAGTCATTTGGAATGCCCCTTCCACCCTACAGAAGTATTAACAACTACTTTCTCTTAAAGATTAACAGATGGAGAATTCTTCAGATCTTTAGTAAAGAAACTCTCAGTCAATTATGTCAAGTTATTATAAAGAGCTAAAAAGTATATATATTTAAAAGAAACACAGCTCACTCGTCGAAATGATAGCTCTCACCTCTAGATTAGATAAGAAAATCTCCCAATCCATAAATCATAAAGGGACATCACGAGGACACTATATGCCCTCCAGAAGAGAAGGACGTATAGTACATGCTGTCACCTCATTCCCTATTTCTGAGGAGACACTTACTCAGGTCCTTATGGAAGGGCAGGTTCATTTCTTCACATATCATCAATCCTCTAGTCATAACACTAATGAATATAGGCAATTAGCATAAGAAGTTGAGTGAGTCATAAAGGAAATACATCAAGGAAAAAAAGCTTCACCCCCCACGGCTGGACATTCTACTCATAAATATCCTCAACAAGAAGGTCAGAGAAATCATGTGGATAAGAACTGAACTAGTCCGACATCAAGAGGTCAGATCCTCTAGAAGGTACTCTCCTGATCTGCATCAGAATCATCGGACTAATCGAAGAAAAGTTCATTCTAATCCAAACCAAGCTCAGCAGGATAACACTCCTCACTGGGGCATTATCAATATGATCTCAAGAGGACCTACAGATGGAGATTCTAATCATGCAAGGAAAGCTCATGGATGAAGACTAGAAAGTTATGGTATCAGTGCTAGAAGGGGCAAAGCAAAAGGACTCATCATCAGCTTCGGACTACAAGACTTAGAAGGAGTCTCCACTCGTCATGATGACGCCTTAGTGATCCGTGCCATAATAGCAAATTATGATATGGCTTGAATATTCATTGATACAGGTAGCTTTGTCAATATATTATTCAAAGAAGCTTTCAATCAGATGCAAATAGATCAATCAGAATTAAAATCCATAACCACTACTTTGTTTGGATTCATTGGACATGAAATACAACCGCTAGGACAGGTTAATCTATCTCTTTCTTTGGGGCAAGAGCCTTTAATACAAACTCGTAGTGTTATTTTCACAGTGGTAGATGTTCCCTCCTCATATAATGTCATTCTAGGAAGATCAGCAGTCAGTGCATTCCAAGAAGTAGTCTCTACTTTTCATCAAAAGATAAAATTCCCAATAGATAATCAAATTGGCTCGGTAAGAGGAGATCAGGTCGTCTCTTGAAAATGCTACACAACTATGGTTCGTACTGACATCAAAAAAATATGAAGAACTCTGCGAGAAGAAGTACATTCTTTATAAGAAAGTCCCGTGACTCCATTATCACAGGAAAAGAAAAAAGTGCAGGTCGTGCCTGAGCTGCCAGATAGAGTTGCTTAGATCTCTACCGACCTAGCTCCTGAATTAAAGGTCGAGCTGATAGCTTGCTTCACTCGAAACAATGATGTATTTTAGCTCCTGAATTAAAGGTCAAGCTGATAGCCTGTCTCACTCGAAACAATGATGTATTTTCTTGGGCTCTTCAAGAAGTTACAGAAATAACCTCCAGCATAATAGAACACTGACTCAATATCCTCCCCGATTCCCGACCTGTCAAGTAAAAAAAGAGACATTTTGGACCCAAGCAAGACAAAGTAATTCAGGATAAAATTACTAAACTTTTAGAAGCTGGACACATTCGAGAAGTTCAATTTCCAACATGGTTGGCAAATATAGTATTGGTCCCGAAACCGAGAGGCAAGTGATGTGTTTGCATTGATTTCCGAGATCCTAATAAAGTCTGCCCTAAAGATTATTATCCTCTCCCTCAAATAGATCAATTAGTGGACTCCACTTCAAGATATGAATTCATATGCATCATCGAATTCTATTAGCTCAAGAAGATCAGGAAAAGGTTAGTTTTATCACCCCAAGAGGAACTTTTTATTATATAGTCTTGCCCTTTGGATTAAAAAATGCAGGAGCTATATACAAATGACTTATGGATAAAGCCTTCAAATATCAGATAATTCACAATGTCGAGGTATACATGGATGATATCTTAATCAAGTCAGTTCAAGCTAAGAACCTGATCAACAATATCAATGAAACATGTGGTATTTTGTGAAGATATAATCTCAAATTAAATCCCAACAAATGCCTATTTGGTGTCAAGAGTGGTAAATTTCTTGGATTTATAGTAACAGAACGAGGCATAGAAGCTAACCCAGAGAAAGTACAAGCTTTACAAAATATGGCCTCACCATGGAATACCAGAGAAGTTCAAATGTTAGTAGGACGGATTATAATATTATCACGATTTATATCATAATTAGCTACAAAAAATCTTCCCTTCTTTAAGATATTATGCAAGACTACTAGATTTGCTTGGGATGAGAAGTGTGAACAAGCTGTTAATGATCTAAAAACTTATTTAGCAACCCTACCAGTTTTGGCAAAGCCCATCCCTGGTGAATCTCTATGGCTATACTTATCTTCCTTTGAAGGAACTTTAAGCTCGATTCTGGTTAGACCAGAGGGGAATATTCAACGACCTATTTATTTCTTCAGCCATCTATTAAAGGATGTTGAAATTCGATACACCACTTTGGAAAAATTTACTCTATCTTTAGTTCTACCGTTCACAAACTTCGACCATACTTCCTTTCACATCCAGTAACAGTATTGATCAATAGTGCTTTGAGATGAATATTAACTAATCCAGAGACTTCAGAAAGATTGATCAAATAGACTACAGAGCTGGGTGAGTATGATATATAATATCAGCCTAGGACAACTATAAAGGCCCAAGCCCTAACTGATTTCTTAACCGAGACATCCGACACAAATGAGCAAGCATAGAAAATATTTGTAGATGGATCATCCACCAAAAAGGAAAGTCGGGTAGGAATCTTATTATGTTCTCCTAAAAGAGACTTATTACAGATGGCCATAAAACTCCATTTTAAAGCCTTTAATAATGAGGTTGAGTATGAAGCATTATTTGCTGGGTTTCAAGCAGCCAAACATGTAGGAGCAACTCAGGTAATTATTTTTTCAGACTCTCAATTAGCTACTCAGTAGATAGAAGAAACTTTTGAAATTCACAATGATAGGCTACGAAGATACACCGAGGCCTTCGAAAAACTAAAGGCTTCTTTCTAGGAAGTTATTATTTAGAGAATACCTCGAGTTGAAAATAAAAAGGAAGATGAGCTAGCTCACTTAGCTAGTGCTTTAATTAATTGGGAACAAGAAGAACTTGTGATATATAATCAGCTCATAGCCCACATTGACAGGGTCACAGCAACAAGCGAAATTGTTGATTGGAGGGTTCCAATCATCAACTTTCTTAGAAATGGAACCTTGTTGTCCGAATCTGATCAAGCTAGAATTTTCAGAAAGTGTGCAGTCAGATTCACTTTGATTGGTGATATTTTGTATAAGCGAAACTTCTCTCAATCTGTACTCAAATATCTAGGATCTAATGAGACCGACTACGTTATGCAGGAAATTCATCAAGGTATTTAAAGAAACCATATAGGAGGCAAATCTCTAGATTAGAAAGTATTGTTGGCTGGATATTTCTTGCACACTTTACAGATTGACACAGCTCCGATGACTAGTACTTATCTAAATTGTAGGATCAAAGAGAGCGCTAAAGGGGGTTGAATAGCGCTATCCGTAGCGTTTTCTTCGATTTTTATAAAATCGTTGTTTACGTTCATGAATTTGATTAAGCAGAGATAAAGTTTGCGATGAAAATAATAAGTATGAAAACACAAACAAGAAGAGGCACAATTTTTTACTTGGTTCACAGCCACAGGTTGCTACTCCAAAGCCCACGATCGTTAATCGTTTACGTTGGGCAATACACTAATAAACTCCTTCCTCACAGAGAGGAGTTTTATCGATTACAAGAAAAAATAGAACCGATAAAACAGTTATCATTCTATGTAAATTAAGTACAAAGTAATCGATTACCGAACCGAAGTAGAAGATGTAGACTTACGGTGCAGAACTTTGACGTTACGACGACTTCCAAAATGATCTTTCGCGCGCAGACAGCTGTCGGGTTGCTCTAAATTGATGTCCTGAGGGCTCTCTCTTGAAGCTCTTTTATAGGGCATTCCGAGCGCCTAGAACTCCTTTCCAGGTGCCTCTACGCTGTTTGTTGACCCACCATTGGCGTTGTTGACTCGACACTTTCAGGCGCCTGTATTCCCTTTCTGGGCATCTGTATGCTGATGTGGAGGTTCTGGATGAACTTTGATCACCGCTACGTTTATCCGAATTTGGGCGCCTGGAAGCTGAGGTGTCCCGATCACTGGACAACGTCACCTCATTGCTTCGCTAGCCTGGTTCCATTGATGTCTGATCCCCTGGATCAACAATCTGGGCGCCTGGACTCCCGATTGGTTGGATTCCGGATAAGGTCGCTCACAATCAAAGTTCCTGTCAACAAAATTTACCTGTTTGCCAACAAGTCCTCCAGATTTGTTGGACTCACCGCTTAGCCTTAATCCTCGGCTCCCAGGATTTGTTGCTAGGCAACTGGTCCACCTGACCGCCTAGACTTCCACCACGCATCTGGTCCAACTGACCTGCCTGAATTTCTACCATGCATCTAGTCCTGCTGATCTGCCTGGACTTGCACCTAGTGCACTTGATCCTGTTAAGACTTCTTCCTGATCCTCCAAACCAGAACTTTCCTTTGCCTAGATTCCACACTAGAACTTACTTTGCCTAACCTCAACTAGGACTTACTTTGCCTAGCCTCAACTAGGACTTTCCTGTGCTCCCAGCACACTTAGGTACACATATCAATACATACCATACACTTAACTTGAACCTCGTGCCATCATCAAAACTAGGGTTCGATCATCTCGTGCTCCTTGCACTAACAATCTCCCCCTTTTTGATTATGACAACTTGAATTTCAAGTTAGAAAAAAATTTATGACAGATAAAAGTTTAACTCATGCTTAAAAAATAAAAGTTTGTGCATGTAATATGCAATAGCATGACCTATCTCCCCCTACTTTCATGACTCCCCCTGAATTCATACTTGTTAAAACAAATAAGATTTTGAAAAAGCTTTATGTTCTCTCCCTCTAAACTTGATATGGTTTAGTTTTGATCAGATTGATACAAAACCATTCAAGTCCTTAAAAAATATTTTTGATAAACTTTGAAATAATTTTAAACTTTTTCAGAATATCTCAAAATTTTGAAAACATAAGTTTAAAATCATAATTAATTTTTAAAAACATTTTTAAATTTTTGAAAAAATCATAAAAAAAATTGGACTTA
>NC_133867.1:10863355-10879682 GCF_044706935.1 Curcuma longa | reverse complement strand
ATGTGTTGGTGCAAGAAGCACTAGATCCTTCCTTGGGTTTCGATGTTTGACAATATACATAAGTCTGATCAGTTTTGACCAAGGGGTTGATTCTCAACAGGACTCTCTGATGTTTGGATGAAGTGAGTAAAGTCTAGTCAGACCAGATGACTAGCGAGAAGACCTAGTCGGTTAGACTAGGCAATGGAAGTCCTAATTTGGAAGATTGGGCAAGGAAAGTTTGGTAAGTGAAGCTAGACAAGGGAAAGTCCTAGTTGCGGCTAGGCACGAGCAAGTCCTGGTTTGGAGGATCAGGCGGAAGTCTTGGCAGAGTCGAAGCACTAGGTGAAGTCTGGACTGGTCTGGAGGACCGAGTGGGGCGAAGTCGCAGCAGAAGTCTGAGCTGATCTGGAGGATCAAGCCGCAGTGGAAGTCTCCTCCTGAATAATATCGGGCTCCTCTGACCTATCAGGTCATCTCAGGGGTCGACCTCGTCCTCGGGCACTCATGTGTCAACGAGTCTGAGGGTGTCCAACATGGGGTGGTCAGTACTCCAGCCCTACAATAAAGTAGCATGGTGACCCAGTCAGTAGGTAGCCATATATAGCTACGTACAACTGTATGGCCGATATCTGTCTACTAATACTCGTCCCTGAGTATCATCCATATACTCTCCGAGTACCACCCCCCTAACCGGTGTCAAGACCAGATCATCGACTCGGCTGCGTACACTGCCATACAGCCACCATCACCGTGATGAAAATAGGGTATCATAACCACCTATATAGTAATGCCACTAAAGGCCAACTACCATCACGATAGACCCACAATATTGGGATTTACAATCGTTATCATGCATCATGATGAGATGCTCAAATCACAGTAATCTGCATCTACCATGTTAATCAACATGCGTAGGTATAAAACCCTAATGATCACAGGTATCATAAGTAAAGAAAACTCTAACCTCTAATGATCATAGGTATCATAAGACAGGATATCAACAATAATCTCAAATATCAAAGGATTCATATAAATAGGGACTGTAAACACAGAGAAACAATAAAACTGATACAACAGAATTGATTATCAAAGATCAACGGTATCAAGGACAAGCATGAAGGAAACATGAGTAGCATAAGTATCTATTCTACATCCAAGCATATGAAGGTGATCAAAAGGCTAATCAACAATAGTAGAAAAAGAACACATGCACTGAAAAATAGACAGGATCTGTATTGACTAAATACAGAAAATTATCCACCTGACATATCGCAAGTCAAATAATAGAATCCCCTGAAAGTAAACTACGTAAGTAACTGCTCAAAAATCAAGGACCTGCAAAAAGAATAAACAACATTCATTAATAAATATATAGATCTTAATAAATTTTAAGATCTACATATAACCCAAATCCAATTAGATCCATAATTCAATTAACTCATGTTAATTAAACACGAGTTAATTTCATTAACTCTAATCAGATTTAAACCAACCTAACTTAATTAACCTAACTAACCTAATTAACTAACTAACCTAATTACACAACTCTAATAGATAAATTCTAACCTAACCAAGAAATCCAACACTAAACAATCTAATCAGATTAAACCTAAATTATAATTAAATTCACCGAAACCCTACATTTAATGATACAACCTATTCTAACCACATATCAAATCCAAACATAATCACATTGGTCAAAAATCACAACCTAAACCAAATAAGTCAACAACAGAATAGGTTAAACCACAAGAATCCATTCCTTTAACCCTAATCTTTAAGCAAATACTCCAACTATTTTATAGAGCCTACATAATCTGGGAATCACATTGAAGTAAAGAATTGAAGCATCAGAGATAACAAAATCAATTTCACCTCTGATCCAATGGAGCTTTGATCGAAGAGTGCCCTAGATCCCTTACTCCTTGGATTCCACTCAATCAAAGCCTGATTAATCCAAGAAACCAAACACCTTTAAATGGAATAGTACATTTCAACATCCAAATTCATAAAATCCGAAGAGTCCTAAAGGACCAATCCTGATCAAGAAACAACTTAATCAGGTTCAATACTTACCCTAGATTTCCTTGCCCTAACAACCGCTCCACTTGATTTTGTCCACTGCGGCCAACAAATCTAAATCTTACAAATCTCGGCTTTAAGGTTCAACATACAAATGAAATCTGGACAAATCCGTAAGAACTGATCTAACAAGATTCAAGACTTACCAAGTCAGAAGCCATAGCATCCCTAACTCAGCTCCGATCGGTAGCGGTGAATCCCTGAAGAAAGGAATCGTTCAACGGCTTGATGAATAAGGGAGGCGACGGCGTTGGTTGGCAAAGGGGTGGCGACTCAGCTCTAGGGAGAACTACGATTGCTCCTTGGTGAGGATGAAGAACCGTCTCTTCCTTGTCAAGAAAACTGTAGCAAATCCACGAATGGTGGCTGGCTCATTCGACGGTTAGTACGCGAGGCAGAGTGGGGAAGAACCACGGCAGGGGAAGAAGAAGAAGGGCGGCATCCAGCTTGGAAGAGAAGATCACGATCTGTTGAGGGAGTCGGGTTGGAGAAGAAAGAAAAAAAGAATCGCGATGGGGAAGGCTTTGCAGCTTCTGGTGAGGAAGGAAGCTTCAGGTGCGATTTGGGAGGAAGAGACTTCGGTTCTTGTTTAATGGCTTAGTGGGTTAACGGGTTCATGCTTTATCTATCACCCATTAACCTTTAGCTTATAACCCTACACTAATTTGATTCATGAAATTAACTTAATTGGGCTAGGTTTAAATGGGCTTGATAGGCTAATGGGCTAGTTTAAATTGGGTTGGCAAATGGGTTTAATTATTAAACCCAAATGAAATCCAATCCAATAAATACCTATCCTTTAACCACAATTATTAAACCTAATAATTGATCCCCTTAAACCTTGTTATCCAATTAGGGTTATTTATGATTAACCCTAAAATTTTCTCGTATCTTACAAAATTACTTTTAGTGTGTATTACTTTAAATAACTTACAACAAATATAAAATACTTTGTCTAACTCCTTCGAGTATACTAACCATTTTCGATCATGAGTCTCACCATTTAGTAACATTTGAACATAGTAAGTAGGAAAAAAGTATCGAGATTCTTTATCTAAAGGAAATTTAAGAATATCTTCTCTTTTAGGACCTCTTTTCATAAGTAAATCTCTCATTTTTATATCAAGATTATCCCAAACTCTTGGATCAAATATGTTCAAATCATATCTTGGTGTCGAACATTGATATTCGTTTGTATGCTTATCATCACAATAATTATAAATATCTTTAGCTTTATCAATTTTAATTTCATCTAAATAATTAAAATCTTTATTCTCTTCGTTCTCATTTTCTACAAATTTCTCATTTTCATCACTTTCGTTTCTTACAAATTCTTTATTTTTATCATTTTTATTTTCAACAAAATCTTCATTTGCATTTAATTTATTAGTTAAAAATCTAAACTAAGTTTTCCATTGTGTCATGTGATTCTTTATTAAAATATTTATTCAATGAACCTCTTAAGCTTTAGACTATCTCTTTCTCTTTTTCTTTTCTTTTTTTATCTTTTTTGATATCCAGATAGTTGTTTTATAATGATAGATAATTATGAATAATAAGTAATAAGCAATAAGTAAAGAATAATAAAATCTAATATGGAGGGGCACTTTCGCAGCGTGTGGAACTGTAGAAGCGATTGTGGCCTGTGGGTGTAGTTCGCGACAGAGATCCGCAACCCGTGGAATGAACACAAAAAGGATTTGGTGACGAGATCCATAACTTGTTGAGATCTGGTGCTTGTGCTTGATGAAATGAACAGAAAAATGATCGGCGATTAAAGCTTAAAAACTAATTGACCGTTCAATTTTTTTTACATGGACAGATGGGCAAAGAATTATAGAATTAACTGCTCAATTGTTTTGGGATTCGATCAAAGAATACTTTTAATATTCTTTGAGAGACAATAATTAAAAGCTAAGAATATAAAATTTTATCTAAAAATTAAGGTCCTACTAATTTGTGGGCCTTGATTGCCCTGGGCAAAAGTACTCAATGAGTAATCAACTAGAATCATTTCCAATTGATTAGAGCCACTTTCAATTGATTGCTCGGTCAATTGATAACCATTAAATAACGAGAGTACTTGATGATCCTATAAAAAAAATGAACATTGATAAAGCTTAGGAAACCCCAAGCGTGCAATGGTGCTTATTTGATATAAATTTGAGGTCATTAATTACTTTTGAAAAAAAGTTTTTGATGACCATAAGGTACTCAAAATCTGAAAAAATGAACATAAAAGAACTTAAGAGAATCTCAAGAGCATCACTGGAGCCACTTTTAATCGATTAGTCAAACGACTAATATCATTTTTAGTCGATTTGTTAGTTAATTATTGATTTGAATGATAATGAGTTTGATGAAGCTAAGTGAGTTGGATGAAGGGTATTTTGTAAAACATGTGTACCTTTTGATCATTCCAAAATATGATGCATCTCTAGTTATTTTAAAAACATAAGTGCACCCTTTCATAAATTGCCATATTAGTAAAATAGTAGGAGGTAATACACAACAATATTCCAATTTTCCCTTCATGTTTAACAATCAATTCATGTGTCATATGTAAGCTTCTACATTCTTTTAAAAAAGTCATTAATGCCCATTTGTTGTTCTTTACCTATCATACACAAATTCCATGATTGGCTTTCTATCTCTATCAACAATTCTTAATAGCACAAATAATGGAAATAATCCCTTGATTGTAACATTAATACTAGATTCTAGTTGTGTCTCATCACAATATCTATTGCTCTTTTGTAATACTTTTGCACCATTTGCATTTCACTCACTCATCTACAAAGAACATCCAAACAAGTTCATATAAAATCTTTAAGTGAAGTGACAAGTCTTTTTCAAATTCATATAATAACCATATATTAAAATAATGAATGATCTTTCGTTTTCAATTGCATCCATTGTTTCTTTATGCACAAGTGTTCTTCTTTCATCATCGTTGAAGTCATTATATTTCATGCATCATTATTTGTCAAAGACTCTAGGCCATGAATAGGAACTATAGATTTCGAACCATATAAAATTGAGGTGTTATGTTTATGTTGTTTATGATTGTTTCATTTATTTTCCATTGCGTATTAATTTTTTAGACGAGCACATGATCGATGAACGAAATCAAACAATCAAAATGAATCACTATTTCCCTCCCCTCTAGTGATGTCACTGATCCCAACATGGATGCCTTACCGTGGAATTAAAGTAAGTCGATTAAAGGAGTCATTAGGATGGGCAAGCAACTAGGACTAGGCTGAGTTGATTGAGAGATTCATTGTGAAGCACAGAGTTGAAGTGATCGTGAAAACGTTTGATTGAAATGATCAAGTTGACTAGCTTTGTTTGAAGATAATTTTGGTGGTTTTAAATAAAGGATCAAATGGAGCTTGCATAGGCTAGAAAAAATGAGTTAAACTCCAACATCTTTGTGTTTTTTTATTCAATTTTATAATCTAGCATTGTATTGATTTTAGTTGCTTTATTTATTATATTCTTTTTTGTAAAAGATTTCTCAACGTTGAGAAGAAAAAAATAATGAAATTTAAAAATCTTATCCCTAAAATCAGATCTTAACATGGGAATTGAAGGTTATAAAATATATAAATTTCGTGTTAATCTTTGCTTTTCATGTTATTTATTATCCACTACTTTAACTCTTATGTAAAAAAATAGAATTCGTCATCCCAACCGCTCCATACGATTAATCTCACGATCATTTGTGAAGAGGTAAATCATTGTAGAGCATGCTGGACATTAATAAAAATAAAGAGTTTAATTTTCAAGTTAAGTGTTATTCAACTCCTTAGCTATCTAACACATTAACATTATCAATCATATCATTTAATAATATAAAATAATCATATAAATAAAAATTATGTTTAAAAATTAATTTTATATTATACTCATGCAAAAATAATTTATATTTTTGTAAAATATTTAATATAATAAAAAATAACTTAGAACCATAATCTATCTTAATAGAAAATAATTTACAATATATATTATCAACGGTTATAAAATTTTATTTAAAAAAAATAATCATGTGAATAACAATTTAAGTTTAAATTTAAATTTTTAATAAATAAATATTTTTTAAAAATATATATTTAACACATAAAAAAACATTATTTACTAAAGGGCACACTTAGATTTAGAAAATTTTCAAATTGTCTATCATATTTTTAAAATGATCAATAGGTGCATTGATTTATAGTGGCATTCTAATTCTACCTCTCCTGTCAACATTAACTTTTCATGCACCAATTTCTAAAATATGTCACATTGAAAAAATTAAATATAAAAATTATTTTTATGGTTTAAATACATGTAACCTCAACATCTCCCCCTTCCTCTCTAGGCCTATCAAAAAATGGAACCGACCCAACTCGAAAAAAAATCAAGTTATGGTTGAGGATTTTTGGGTTTGAGTCGGGTTCAAGTTGGGGTTTTGGATTTGATTAAATTCAAATTGAATTAGGGTTGACCCAGATTTAGTATTTAGGAGATAATTTTAGGGTTAAATCAAATTTTATTTTAAAAATTAAGATGTTTTATGTAATATTAATATGACAATAATAATATATTGAGATAAAAATAAAGAATTATCAAGAAAAATAGTAAAAAAAGTTTTTTTTGGGTTATTTAAATTTTTTAGGTTGGTCGGGTTATATGAGTTCAAGTTCAGATTTAGGGTTTCGAGTTGAATTTGGATTTGAATTCGAGTTTGGCTTGAAATATTTTAATAATTTTTTATTTCAATCCGATCTAAACCCACCCGACCCACCCGAATTAACATTCCTATCCCTCTCTCTCCACTCTTTGAATGTAAATCTCTCTTTTCATTAAATATAAAAATTATTTTTGTAGTTTGGATGCATGCAACATCAACATCTTTCCCTCTCTCTCCACTCATAGAAAGTAAATTTCTCTCTGTTTCTCTTTACCTTGTCGATTTATATAACTCGAATTTATTTTTTAATGTAACTACTAAAATGGCAAATAATATTTGACATCAAATCTACTTTATCCAAACTCTACTATGTAGTAAATTCACAGAAATCCAAATAGTCCAGGTCCATAAGTGAATGTCATTTAAAACCCAATAATCGACCTAAAGAACGTTGATTGCACTCATTTCAAGTTTTGTGAGTTTTTGAAGTGCCAAAGAGTCTAAATGTGCCCTCTTTTACTATTTTTGGACTTCTTTAATAGTGTCAAGGAAAAAAAATCTTTAACTAGAACACTTGAGCCAAAAATTAGCATAATACTAAAGCACATTTAGGGAGTCAAAAATAAATAAAGGATGTCACCTTTCAACTCCTTCCGACCTCAAAAATCGACAAGACCTGAAATGGATGTAATATGAGTTCTCTAGATTGGTCAATGAATTTTGATCGAAACTTATAGACCTAGGTTATTTAGATTTCTGCAAACTTGCACTCATCCGATAAAGTTGAGTGAGAGAAAAGTAGATATAATGTAAAACATTGGTTCGGATTAAGGGTCTGGCCTAAGTTGGCCCTGGTCTCGATCCCCATACCACACACTTGATTAGAATCACAGTTCGACATCATATCTACCTTCCTCTCACTCAACCCTATCAGATGGATGCAAGTTTGTAGAAATCCAAATATTTTAAGTTTATCAGTGAGTTTCGATCAAAATTCACTGATTAATCTAGAAAGTTCAAATTATACTCATTTCAGATTCTATGGATTTCTGAGGTTGTAATGAGTCAAATGTGTCATCCATTATTTATTTCAAACTCTCTAGAGATGCTACAGTATTATGTTAACTTTTAGCTCAAGTGTTCTAGCTGAAGACTTTTTTCTCCTTGACACTACTAGAGAAGCTTGAAAAGAGTAAAAGAGTATACATTTTGACTCTTTAGCACTTTAGAAACTCACAGGACTTTAAATGGATGCAATCGAAACTCTCTAAGTCGATTAGTGAATTTTGATCAAATCCACTAATGCAGTTAGACTATTTGAATTTCTACAATTTTATAACCACATAAAAGAGTAGAGTTTGAAGAAAGTAAATTTGATGTCAAATCTGAATTCTAATTTAAGTAGTTAAATTTAAAAAAAGAAATTTGAGTCAGGTAAATTGATAAATGAGAGAGGAAGAATGAGAGATTTATTTTCTACGAGTGGAAAGAGAAAAAAAATTATTGAAATTATATGCATCTAAATTATAAAAATAATTTTGATATTTAATATGGAAAGATTTCTATTTTTTAAGGAAGGAGGAGAGAGATTGAAAAAATATATATAAAAATATAATTTTTATATTTAATTTTTTAAAATATGATATGTTTTAAAATTGGCGTCCGAAAAGTTAATATTATGGGAGGGATAAATAGAACGGTCTTCGTCGGTGCTTATTTTGATTATTTTCAAAATAAGATGCGTAATTTAAAACAAGGGGCATTTCGTCACGAGTTTCCTCACCGTCGACTGGCCAGTCAAAGTGGGCGGGGGGCTCTACAGCTGGCAACACGTGCGGCGAGGTTCAGACACGTGCAAGAGCGGCCGAGCTCGCGCTCCGAGACAGTCGTTGCCGTGTCGACCGGAGCCACTTGGTGGTCCCCTCCCCTCCGCACGCGCGCGGGAGCGTTGCGCGACACGTGGCGCCTCTTTATTCCTTCTCCCGCCAGGAGCCACGCGCTCGCCGTCGAATCGCGCGTCCAACCAATCTCATCGGTGGGAGACCGTGTTCGCTGTTTGGCGATCCATCGCACCGGAGCGGTTCGGTCACAACTGTCCACTTCCGAAATATTTGACCGCCGACCTTGCCGTTTGACCCACCCACCAACCTCCCGCCGAGGCCGCCAATCCATTTATAGCACGCTTTCCCTTTGTCCGTGATGGACGGCCTTTCAAATCGTAGCGACGGACGGCGAAATTGAGAAGAGCGATGCTGGGGAGCGTGGCGGCGTTGGATGTGGCTGCAGTGACCGTACCGCACCACTTCCGGTGCCCGATCTCGCTGGAGCTGATGCGGGATCCGGTGACGGTGTGCACCGGGCAGACTTATGACCGGCCGAGCATCGAGTCGTGGGTGGCGACGGGGAATGCAACGTGCCCCGTCACCCGCGTGCCGCTCGCCGACTTTACACTCATTCCCAATCACACCCTCCGCCGCCTCATCCAGGAGTGGTGCGTCGCTCACCGCTCCCTCGGCGTGGAACGCATCCCCACCCCCAAGCAGCCGGCCGACCCGCTCCTCGTCCGATCGCTCGTCGCCTCCGCCAACGCCGGATCTGTCACTTCGCGCGTCGCAGCTCTCAGCCGCCTCCGTGCGTTGGCAAGGGAGTCGGAGAAGAACCGTGCGGTGATTTCTACCCACGAGACGCGATCGGCCCTCGTTGAGATTGCGTTTGAGGGAAATGAGGAACTTAGGTGGTTGGACGCTGCCAACCAGCCGGCCTTGGAGGCCATGGCCGTGCTCTCCATTCTACCTCTGTCCGAGGCAGAGAGCACGGCAGTGGCGGCGCGGCCAGAGCGACTTCGCCGGCTAGGGGAGATGGTACGGAAGCACCCGTCGATGGAGGCACGGATCAACGCGGCGGCTGTGATCGAAGTGGTCGCGGCGGGAGCACGATCGGCCGAGATCAGAACTGCGGTTGGGGAGACGGAAGGGATGATGGAGGGATTGGTGGCGCTGGTGGAGCAGCGAGGGAACCCGCGCGCAGTGCGGGTGGGGATCCGTGGTCTCTTTGCACTGTGCCTGGCGAAGGAAAATATATTCCGGGCGGTGGCCGCAGGCGCTGCTGCAGCAGTGGTGGGACGGGTGGGTGAGCTGGCATCCAGTGATGCAGAGCGAGCATTGGCCACGGTCGAGCTTCTTTGCCGGTGGGAGGGCGGCAGGGAAGCGGTGGTGGCGGGATGGGGAGGAGGGGAAGCTGCTGTCAAGGCGCTGGTGAGGGCGATGGCCGGGAAGACATCTGGGAGGGCGGTGGAGCACGCCGCGGGAGCTCTTGTAGCGGTGCTGGGGAGTTCGGAGGCACTTCAATGGGAGGCTGTGGCCGCCGGCGTGGTGAGCCACCTTCTACTCTTGGTGCAAGGTGGGTGCTCGGAGAGGGCCAAAAGGAAGGCTCAGCTTCTACTAAAGCTCCTCCGCTCTGCTTTGCCATTCTACGACTCCGTCGCCAACTCCGACGACTACCTCCAGCCATTCTGAAAGAGCAATTCAAAACAACAATTCTCTAACCTTGCAATTCCTCTCTTCCATTGTGCAATACTTACTAAAAATAATGATATATGATTATTATCTGCTTCTCTTTGCCTTTTTCCCTATGAAAAAAAAACCCATCTTTGTTCAGAAATTTCACCTAGTTAGAGTTCGAGAAAGGAATAATCTCGAGATAGAATTGTTAGGAAGTGAAATCAATGTAGAGATAAATTTTTGGTCCTTGTGTTTTGATGTTTGGATTGTTCTTTGTAGTAGGCAAGGGTGACTATGGATGTAAGTACGGATTTCCGGTTGAAATTTATGGACAGACAAATTGACAGTTTTCTTTTCTTCTGATCTTAATGCCTTTGATGTTCTTCATGCATTTTCTTGTAGTCGGGACTTTATTAGGTCAGTATTCTGCAATAGAACACATCATAAACGCAACTGCTGTAATTATTCATGAGAGATAGCGACTCAATCATTGAGTGCATAACTTTTTTTGACTATGACTGTTTGAGCAACTTGACTATGACTGCTTGAGCAACTAGCAGGTGATGGTAATGTTTGGTAAACTGAAATGAAATACTAATGTTGTGCCTTTAAGTTAGCATGATGGTGAATGAACTTTGCTGGATTTCAGGAACTTTTCGTATAAAAAAAGTGTTTAACCATTCTTTTCTCCTGTCCTTTTTTGCAGGATTTCAAGTCACTATTTCAGAAATTGTAAAAGATGTCCACTACATTAGTGAAGCTACTTACATTCAAGTTCTGAACTCTGAGGCTTGAAGTTTAACTCTGCTGGTGATGATGCCATCCATACATTTGTTAGGATTGGACTCGATCGTTTTCATGCATGCCAACTTCTGGGTAATAAAGATTAGCTGCTTCTATCTTGGAACACAAGGACAGTGCAGAAGGGTCCTTATTCCTCCTGCAACTTCAGGCCCTTCCTTGCCTGCTGACGCTGAGCAGAGACAAGCTTTTGGACAGGATGGACTAGAGTTCAAGAGTGCGTGGAATTGAATAATCATGTGGATGCTTCCTTGCCTTGTCTTTCCTTCTCACCTTACCTCATGATCCTTGAATGCAAAATTGTCCCAGGCGTGAATCCAACATGTCAAAAGCAGAAAAGGAAGGGAAGAGACAGAGGCTGATTCATAAAGAAAGACAAAAAGAAAGAATTGTGGTGGGCATCACATGAACAAAAGGATTGACCCATTGGTGTCATCATCACATGGTTGGGCTAGGCCACTGATTAATGCATTAAATTAGTTCTGCCACATGAACTGAAGGGAGCTTCGTCTTTTTCTATCTATCCTGCTAAACAAAGGTGATAAAGCTTATGTGCAGGAGGTCAAAATATGCATTTCTTTCATGCTCCCGGTGGGTCACACAGGGCATCCATTTCATTCCAGGTCATGTTTCAATTTGTCTGTGGTCCTAAAGACAGTAGGACTCAATGTTTCAACAGAAAATTGAGATGCCACTTGCTGAAGTTGTCAAGGAATAAGGGAAGCCCTTTTTTCACACCATGTATAGCATGATAGCATGTTGGTGTGAAGAAACAACTCAATGGATCGTTTAGTGAATGTTTGTTGCAGTATCGAGGTCATATGTTGGGACCGTTGACGTCGCTAAGAAAGAGTAGATAGCAATTCGTTTTGCTTTCTTCAATCATATGTTCCGTCTATAAAGATGTTAATGCATAGTGTGAAATATAAAATAAACATAGAAATAACATAAAAGTACAAGATTTTTATTATGTATGGTTTGGAATTTTTTAATTCCTATTTTACGATCTAAAGTTTTAGTTGGATCATCATTATATTTTTTCCTTATATTTTTCGAAGGCAGATAAATCTTTTAGAAATCTATGTTTTTACAAACAACACAAATACATTTGATAAAGATAAAAAAAAATAAAATACAATATAAATAATAATTTATACAAGTGATCTTTACTTTATTCACTGTTTGATTATTTTGGATTGGTTCTTATAGGTTTAGAATGTAGTAGGACTTTCCTTTCAAAAACCTTAAGAATCAAATTCTCTATGAAACTTTCCTTTATAGGTTTCAAAGCGAGATTGAAAATTATTTAATAGTCAATTAATCAATCAATTGCTCTAATTAAAATCCAACATTGCTCTAGCAACGACTTCATCCAACTCAGTATCAAAAGCAATAGTCGATTGCTTTATCAATTGACTGTCGCATTAGCAGTTGAATGTCATAGTCGAATTCAAAATTTTATATTCACTATAATAGTATCATCAGTTGAGTCCTTCACTTGATGATGACTCACACCATAAACCCCCTCAAATCCCCCTTTAAACCTTAAATATATATTAGTTGATTGATATCTCTATTTCTTTTGTAAGTTGAATTCTCCCTTTTTCTAATATCCCGGATTGATCTTAATCTACTAGAATTTCTTTTATTTAGTATCCAATCAACCTTGACCTGTCGAGACTTCCTTTGCCTAACATCTGATCAACCTTGACCTATCGTTTACCATTGTTTAACATGCAATCAATCTTGACCTATCGGTATTTTACCAAAGCCAAACATCTGATCCATTTTTACCTATTTGGACTTCTCATCTCATATCTAACATTCGATTAATCTTAACCTGCCAAGACTTCTCCATTGCCAAACATCCAATCATTCTTAACTTGTTTGAACTTCATATTATTGTCAAATGTCTGATCAACCTTTGACCCACTTGGGCTTGATGTCACACGACAAATGTCAAATCCTCCATGATCCACTTGAATTTCATCTTTGCCCACCCCTTTTTAGACTTTCAACATGTCAAGTGTTCGATCCTTCATGACTCACTTGGACTTTGTCTCTCATGCTAACTCCATGTTGGACTACCAACCACCAAAATGTCCGATCAACTATCACTTGGACTTCTTCACTCTCAAGTATCAAATCAATCTGGACCTATTTGACTTTTCACTCAGCTAACAAATACCGACACTCAAAACAATCTTGATTAACCTTGACCAGAGATTGATTGCACCAACAATCTCCCTCTCCAATGATCTTCCCTTTTACTCGACATCTCACTCTCATCAAACATATTGATCAACTTATAAGTATTTGATCAATCTTGACTTAATTGACATTTCGCTTAACCAACAAACATATTGATCACAAATATCATAATACAACTCAAGCCAACTCGATATTGGTCAACCTGAACTAGAGGTCGATTACTAGCGAACGCATCGATCCCAACAGATTACACCAACAATCTTCTCATTTTTTTGATATTTGTTAATTTGTTTAAGTTAAACTAACCCATTAACCCAACATCTCACTTCTTATACCAAAGAATAAATGAAGGATTCTTAATTTAAACATTCATTTTCCCCCTTTGACATACATCAAAAAGTCTTTACAAAATTCATTCTCCTCCTACATTCCAAACTCATGCCAACACCTCAATGGAGGTTCCTTACCTTCCATTTTCTTCAAAAGTTCAACCTTGAGCATACTATCTTTCAAAAATACATAACTCCCACGTATTTCAAACTTTTCTTCTTAACTTCATTCCTTAATTCGGGAAGTCCCTCTCTCCTTAAGGAAATAATCTCCTCTTTCTAGATCCTTTCTTATGCCTTTAAGATGAACCTCCCTCATCAAAGCATATTTCCTTTTAATTATTGCATCAATAATATTTTAGAGCTCCTAAACCTTTAGGAAGTCTCAAGTTCTATAATGTGAGGTTAAAATTTCAATCTTGAACTTTAACTTTCTCCTTAATTCATTGTTCTTCTCTCTTTTAACACCCCTCTTCATCTTCATTAAGAATTTTTTTCTTTGAATATTTATCCAAGCATGTCAAAGGATTAAAGATAGTTAAAATATGTAGGAGTGAGCATAGACGACTAAAACAATCTTGTTTCAGTCAAAATCCTAACTATCAATCGACTTTTAGATACAAGAGTCAACTGATAACCTCAACAGTTGATTGATATTTCTGAAAATAGTCGATTATTTTTTGAATATTTACAATTCAAAATTTAAAAATACATAAATAATTCTATGATTTTCAAAATCATGAAATTTCATACAGACATTACTTATGTCAAACACTACCAGAAAAAATAATTTTCTAAGAAAATATCCATTATTTTCAAAGAATAGCATAAAATTAAAAATCATTAAAACTTTTAATGATTCATTCTAACTTTATATCAATACTATCAATAATGATTTCTATCAGCAAATAGAATTCACTAAGATTTTTTAAAATATTTTTAAAACACTTTTCAAAAATAATTTCCAATCTATAGGCTAAATGCATATGACTTGTGCATTATCTTTCTACATGATTAATCAAAGCAAAATCCATATAATTTGATGAAACTTAGCTCATTTCAATGCACCATGTCAGCACTTTGAGCTTAACTCATCATCCTAACATCTCACTTTTGTCTAAGGTGTCTCAATATATACACAAGTCATCCTATGATTCTCATGAGATATAAAATTATTCTTCCTAACTATAGGATTGTGTATATCTATCTAGGCATTCCTAATTTCACCATCCAATCTAGGATGTCAAATAATGTCAATTGTCCTTAATTATAAGGAATTAAGTCATTACATGTAAATGAGCATGGCATAGATCAAATGTATATCTTGCAAAAGAAATCTATCATGTTTAAATGATATATGTATACCATGGCATGACATTATCAAATCCATGTATCACATTAAAGAGATGATTAATATGGCAAGATCTAATAGACATATACTCATATATGACATGATGTCTTGATATGTATCATGACACTCAAACATGGTAAGCATAAATAGCGCGATAGTGTAAAAATGTCTAGATCTCAATCTAAGCATCATCATCTAATATTATATCAAATATAAAATTTATCATAAACGGACCAACTCCCTCGAATATGTTAAAATCGCAAACTTAGCACACTTTTATATTTTATCCTACCATGCTAATTTTTTATTAATTTAAAATTTTAATTTTTATTGGCACACTTTAAAATCCTCTAAGATAAGATTTTAAAGTTTCATTTTCAAGATATTACTATACCTTGAAAATGTTCTAAAGTGCTAACTTTATCATGGTTAGGTTAATTATCTTTTCAATCTAAGTTGGCACACCCTATATCCATTTAATATGAAGGGATCCTACTTTTAGGAACTTAATACCTATTAGAACACCTTGGATTTACTAGATATTCACTAGGGATAACGTCACTAGATACCTTTTTAATGACTTTCTAGACTTCTTAGAAATCTTAATCATGTTGATCTCATTAAAGTCAACACTAGAGATGACCTCCTTTACAATCTTGACTTGACTACTAGACTTAAAGTTGGTTTTATAGTCATATAGAACTCTATGATAGAATGACTCGCTATCCTTAGACTTGAGTTTGTATCTCAAACTCTTCTTGTCCTTAAGTAGTTCTTGTGTATCTAACCATAGATTTTATTTCTTTGACCCTTTAAACCCATCTTCCATCTTCCTAAGGGTTTTATCTAATTTATTAAGGCTCAACCTCAAGATTTGATATTCTATCTCTAACTCCTTGATTTTTCATGTCTTGCTTGGACCTAGTTCTTTCTAGACATATAACTATCCTTCTTGGGTTCTTCCCTAGATCTCTCTCTACCTTCCTACCCTTAGGTAAGGTAATTCTAGCATTGTATGTTCTTGAAATATTCTTAGATTTATTAGATTTTTTTATTTCCATTGATAATGGGCACTAAAATTATAAAATTTTATTCTAACATGTTTCTTATCATGATACAAAGGACTTTAATTAAGAAATGATATCATGAGTTTTACCTTAGAAACTCCCTCTAAGTTCGAGCTTTCTCCTTTGTTCTTATTTGAATGCATCCCCCTTGGATATTGATTTTGGTAATGTCCATGTTGATGGGAAATACTAGAAAATCCGTTCTGGTGAATTCTTGCAGAACAAATTTTTTTTCGAAAATGGATTTAAGTTGCCCTCATAGTCGATCAAACAAAGTTTGATCGACGCATTTAGATCATTGGGCTCTTGTGTTTGGTTTACAGGAT
>NC_133867.1:10832641-10863324 GCF_044706935.1 Curcuma longa | reverse complement strand
CAATGACTTCATCCAGCTCAGCATCAAGGGCAATAGTTGACTGTTATACAACTATTAGTCAATTGTCACATCAATTGAGTAATGCAGTCGATTTTAAAACTTTTTATTGTTGCAAGAGTGTCATCAGTTGAATCTTTCACTCGATTGATTAATCAGTCAACTGCAAACATCTAGCAGTCGATTGTTCATATCATAAACACCATCAACCCCTTTAAATTTTGAATTCATAGTTTGGCAATTCATCAATCAATTAATAGTCCATATCAGTTGACTAATATCTCTATTTCAGTCTTAGCAAGGTTGAATTTCCACTTTGCCTAGAATCTAATTGACCTTAATCTGTCAGGATTTCATTTACTTAGCATCTAGTCAATCTTAACCTACCAATACTTTCCTCGCCTAACATTCAATCAACCTTGACATGCTAAAACTTCACCATTGCCTAGCATCTAGTCAACTTTAACCTGTCAACTGTAGCGTCCGTTAAGGCTCTGATTAAGGGCAGGCGTTACATAGATTTACAAAATTGAGTAAGGATCGAATACCAACAAAGCCGTCGAAATACCATCCCATGTGGGGGCTAGCTTCGGTTTCTTGATTTACTCCCTCCTAATGGTCTGGGCAGTTGTGGAGGGCTGCCAGGCGATATGGGAGAAGAACGAATAAAAGATAGTCTGGTACATGAAGATCTCATCAATATAAGGTCTCCGAGAAGGATCGAATCACATTAGTTCTATTATACGTAGTCTTATCTTGTATTACAAGAGATTATTTTTACAACGCGAACCTATGACTATAAAGTTATACAGTAATAATTTTACACTTGGGGCAAGGATGCCCTTCACAAAATTGGAATAAGGAAAAAAGATAAGCTGAACCTACCTAGTCTAGTTCGTTTTCATAGAATTTTTGATTCACCTAATTGTTGTCAATTCATTTAACAACATTCGCTACTTGTCTTTGTCAAATAGAGATGATTATCACCGAAGCACACTAATAACATAATGTGCACATTAACATACCATATAAAATGGAAAACTCTCTTCTTCTTCTTGTTTAATAATCTAGATGTTCGGGAGTTGCCCAACTAATCATAGAGGTAGACCATCTTCCCTCGTGATTTAGCTACTAAATAAATTTGGAGTACAACTTATGCATATTCAGAGACTGACCTCCAAAATATAAGAAAAATTCTCTTGTTTCTAATTAAAGTTAGCAAGCAAGTGTAAATCTAAGCTCGAGATAAAAGATACATGAGAAGAAGAAAATCTTGGTTATTGAACAGATCTCTCAAAGATTCTTTCAATTAATGGAAGTCACAAGTTCATGTCCAATCAAAAGATGGTAAAAGTATCCCCCTTGGGTTGGCGTGCATGGTAAAGGCGTTCCAGATGCACACGAGAGACCACAATTCGATCCTATGCTGGGGCATGAATCGATGATGAATTTGGTGAAAAAGTTATGTTGGGCAGTCTCAATCGAAGTACCCACGTGCAGAAATCAGCATTGGAACACCCTTACAGGCACAATGAAGATCATGGAGATTGACTATCGGTGTATTATTGTGAATGATTTCGGATGTACTTGGTGAGCAAATAGAGGGGAGGGTCGTCCACCTCTAGGACTTAGTTGGGCGAAGGCTGGATACATGGATTATAAAAAAAAAGGGTAAAAGTAGTCTTTTCCAAATGTGATGAGGTTTCTAAGTTAAGAGTTCAACCTAAATCTCCATTTGAAAGCTCAAGAACACTTTGTCTAAATCTAATGAAGAAAGCATCAACACAGTTCTAAGAAAAAAAGAGAGGAAAATGGTAAGCAGAAAGTAAAAGGAAGTGGAGAATATGATGAGATCACCATAATCCAATTTTGGTTGTCTCTTATCACCAAATCAAGACGAAGAATTGAATTTTACAAATCAAGTTGCAACAATATCATCAATATATTTGATAAGGAGGACCCAAGAACGAGATAACATAGACTCAAAAGCAAAGACTACAAAAAAGAACTTATGAACTGGAGAACGAACTCAAGAATTTTGTTAAAATTAATTAAGATGGTTATGTTGATGCAAGGAGCACTAGATAATCGAACAGATATTTTGATCATGGCAAAGGTCAAATTAAGATTATATTATGTGCTAACAAGCTAAAGTGAGTGTGCAGGAAACATAGGAAAAGTCCTAGTTGAGGTTGGATAAGAAAATCTTAATATGTAAGACTTGGCAAGGAAGTCTTAGTCAGGTGGACTAGATAGAAAGACATGGCAGATCAAAGCACCAGGCAGGAAGTATAGGTGGGTCAGTGAACCAGACGTCTAATAAATCGATGAGTCAGTGAGGATCGGGCATTGGAGGAAAGTGCAAGGGGTCGAGGATCGAATGCTGAGCAAAAGTCCAACAATGTCTGGAGGACTGGATGGTTGACAGAAGCTAAATTCTCTAAAGAACAATAAACGTCGGTCTGACCTATGGTTTCACTGAAAATCTAAAAGTCAAGACTAGACAGTTGTAAAATTATTTAATTTCATGTAAATATGTATTGTACTAACTCTGTGATGTAGAAAATTAAGGGACCGAAACTTCAAATTCTGGGTGCACCTATTGGATCCGAGCGATCAAACGCTCTAGGCACTCAAAAGGGATCCAGGCACTCGGATGTCAACTATTCGGGCCAATGAAGCGAATGAGGTGGCAAGTCAGGATTGGACGAGACACCTCAGCTTCTAGGTGCCCAAAGAAAGATAAGGCGCGGCAAAGTCAAAGCTGACCCGATAATCTCCACGTTAGCATTCCAAGCGCCCGAAAGGGATACAGGCGTCCGGAGATGCTAAGTCAGCGTCGAGAGCAGATCAATGAGTTGACGTGGAGGCGCCCGAATTAGTTAATAAAAGCTGCTACGAGGGAAAAGCCTAGACCATCAATTCATGCTTACTCTAGGCTATTCTACATGCAACTAAAGCTCCTGAGATGTTGTCGCAATGTCGAAAAGCTACATTGATAACTGCACACACATCCTAATCATCTTTGTCGGTAACTTTGATATTATAGTTCTTCTTTTGTACTTAAATATTAGGATAGTAAAAGTATTTACCGATCCTACATCTTGTGTAAAGGCGAGACTCTTTCTTATAAGAGAAAGAGTTTATTAGTGAATTGTCCAACGTAAGCGGTCAAGAACTGCGAGTCTTGAAATAGCAGTTAATGGCTATAAATCAAGTATAAACAAACAAATCTATACTTATGTTTTACCAATTCTTCGACTGTGTATTCAAGTTACACATTTTTTGAAAAAGCATGAAAAATCGACAAGCGCTATCCTCTAGCGCTCACTTCAGTCCTACAATTGGTATCAGAGTAGGGGTGCTCGAAATTAGTGCAACCACTAATTGAGCTATTTTTTCATAGTTTTAAGTTTTTTTACAAATTTTAAATTTCTTCCCACATTACTAATCCAAGACCTAGTCCTGAAATTCCATTTTCTTGCCAAATTTTTTTGATGACTCATCAGGAAGGCTATAGCACTGCCAGACCTCCCGTCTTCTCTGAAGAGGATTTCATATACCGGAAGGGCAAAATGGAGTATCATTTGAAGACTCAAGTGGACATGTGGATAGTCATACAAACTGGCTTCACTCTCCTGATCGACATGGACGGAATCCCACAACCCTGCGAGAAGTGGGACAACGTAATTAAGGGCAAAATTGAGGCAGATGCGAAGGCCACCCAGACCTTACAATGTGGCTTCACAAAGGAGGAACTCAATAGAGTCAACCCCTTTATAAGCGCAAAGGACCTATGGGATAAGCTAATTGAGCTATATAAAGGGACCTCCGACACCAACGTAAGTAAGCGTTACTTACTTTTAAATAAATTATATAACATGAAAATGCAAGAAGGAAAATCTGCCAATGGATTACACGTAAGAATCCAAGATCTACTTAACGGTCTTCATGCGATAAGACAACCTATGGAGAACCATGATATTATAAGGTATGCGTTGAAAGTGTTCCCAAGAAACACCTTATGGGCATCAATGGCTGATGCTTGTAAGGTATCTCGGGACCTTTCTAAGACTAAACTTGATGAATTATTTGTTGAATTTAAACTCCATGAGCAAACTAATGTCACTCCGACTGAGAAAGGTATTGCTCTTCTTGCAGGACAAACGAAGAAGAAGGAATCAAAGGCAAAGCACCGATTCAAGCCTAAATCTGAAGATGAGTCGGATGTTGGTGCAAGGAGCACTAGATCTGGACTTAGAGTTTTGATGTTTGACAATACACCTAGGTCTGGTCAGTTTGACCAAGGGTTGATCCAAACAGGACCTAATGTTTGGATATGAGTGAAATCTAGTCAGGTTAGGTTGACCGAACGACTAGCGAGAAGTTCTAGTCGGTTAGACTAGGCAAGAAGAAGTCCTAGTTGAGGCTAGGCAGGGAAAGTCCTAGTTGAGGCTAGGCAGGAAAAGTCCTGGTTTGGAGGATCAGGCAGAAGTCTTAGCAAGGTCAAGTGCACCAGGTGCAAGTCCAGGTAGGTCAGGAGGATCGGAAAGCATGGCAGAAATCCAAGTAGGTCAGGAGGATAGGATGCTTGGTGGAATTCTAGGTGGTCAGGTGGACCGGTAGCCTAGCAGCAATCCTGTGGGTCGAGGATCAAGGCTAAGTGGAAGTCTAACAAGTTTGAAGGATTTAGTAGCAGGTAAATTCTCTCGAGTGGAGTTGGTAAGAGTGTGTTTCCAATGTGGGAATAGTGGACGTCAGTCTAACCCAGAATTTCACTGGAAATATAAAGTTAGACCCACAGGGTAAGGTTTAGGTTGTTTGCGTGTTTATATGCTGTCTTGCAGAAATCAGGAGCTGAAAGCAAGATGGAGAAAGCATGAGTGGAGCAAACAGAGGTAGCAGAACCAAGTCCGGGGTCAACTCAGGTCAAACCTGAGTCAAGTGGATCCAGGCGCCCTAATATGGTTTCCAAGAGCTTGGACGGTCCAAACACCTCTATTTAGCTTTCAAGCACCTCTATAGGGAAGTCTCAGCCTGAACATGATCAAGAAGATCGGATTAGATCAGATCTTATCCAGACACCTGGATAAGGTTTTCAGGTGCGTGAAAGGGGCTATATAAAGAGGTTGAACGTGCACAACAGGGACACAACTTCTCAAAGCCATCCTTTCTATCTAGTGGTGCTACTGAATGCCAACGGGGCCAGGCTTATGCAATTGGGAAAGTTCCAAGAGAAGTGCGTGGCGCTCAGGACTTCAGGATCGGCTTCGACACAAGTGTTTGATTTTGTTTCAAGTCTTACTTTCTGTATTTCATTTATATTCTTTATTGGACTGTAAGATGGGTTTTTCCACCTTCGAACAAGGTTCAAAAAAGAGACTACTAGTGGGCGAGTGCCTCCCGTACATAGGCCTTGGACGTACTAACCCTGGAGGGGTTAGGAACCAAGTAAATCTGCAAGCCTCTGCTATTTTATTAATTCTGTTGCTTAGTGATTTCTGATAGAACAAAAACGAATGATCGACATACGCGCTATTCACCCCCCCTCTAGCGCACATCCATCATCCTACAATTGGTATCAGAGCGGCCTACTCCTTATTGGACTAACCGCCACAAGAGTAAGACGACAAAGATGGAGGGGGAGAAAAGTATAATTTCAAAAGTTCATTTAAAATTTTATATAATATGTTTTAAGTACAGGGAGAGAGGACACTACAAAAATTAGTGTCATACTCGTAAGACTCAGACAGCACCACCGGCGGCAAAGGAGCAACCGATGCTAGAAGCCCAGAGGAACAAAGACCACATCAAGTGTTTCAAGTGCAAAAACGCGGACACTACAAAAATTGATGCCCGGAGAGGAAGATGGCGGAGAAGAAATCGGAATTAGGAGATGCAATTTCCGTAAGTATCTTAAATTATAAAAATACCCATAGGATTTTACATGTTAAATTTAATATTTCTACAAATTTAGAAAATTTTATTGAAAATCTAGATAAATTAAAAAATTTAAATTTAAATAATTTAAAAAAATTAAAATCTAGATAAATTAGAAAATTCAAAATTAAATAATCTAAAAAATTTAAACATAGATAATTTAAATAATTTGAAAATTTTGAATCTAGATAATTTAAAAAATTTAAATAATTTGACTCATTCAAATTTGAATAATTTAAATTTAAAAAATTTAAATTTAGATAATCTAAATAAGTTGACCGATTCAAATTTGAACCATTCAAATTTAAAAAATTCAAATAAATCTAAAATTTTATTAAATAATTCTAAATTAAATCAATTAAAAAATCCAAACTTAAATCTTATCAACAATAAAAATTCATATAATTTAAATAAATAAATTAATAACTCTAAATTAAATAATAATTTAACTAATTTAAATTTAATAATTAATAATTCAAATTTAATTAATTTAGATTTAATATAAATAAATAAAAAATTAGACCAAATCTTTAACTTTTTCAACCAAGATAATGATAAATTAAATAATTTAACTTTAATTAATTTAATAAATCTAAAAATTAATAAAAATTTAACCAAATAAGATAAAATTAATAACCATCAAAATAAGTTCAATAATTCAAATTTACTTAATAATTTAAAATTAATTAATTAAGATAATCCTAATAATAAGATAAATTCAAAATCCACCAAGATAAATTTTAAAATTCATAATTTAACAAATAAAAACTCAAAATTAAATCTTAAAAATTCTTATAATAAATCTTTAAATCTTAAAAATAATTATTCAAATTTAAATATTAAAAATTTGAAATTAAATAATAAAATTAACTATAATTATGTATCTTTTAATTATGAAATAATAAATAATCTTAAATTTTAAAATTAAATCTAAAAATTTAAAATTAAATCTATAAATTTTAACAAGTCAAATTAATTATCATCTAGTTCCATTTTAACAAGTCAAGAAGATAAATCTATAAATTTTAACAAATCAAATTTAAATAATAAAATTAATTATCATCTAGTTCCATTTAATTATGGAACAAAACTTAATCTAAATTTAAATTTCAAAACTTAAATTTAAAATTCAAAACTTAAATTTAAAATTTAAAAAATAAATTCAAATTTTAAAATTTAAATTTTAAAATTCAAATATAACTTAATTCAAAAACTTAAAAGCCATGAACTTAATTATCAAATACTTATAATTATGAAACTAACTTAAAATATTATCAAATAAAACAAGAAGTTAATAAAATTCAAAGTGTGTCAAAGTGGATTGACACATTCGCGCGTCCACACGAAATATATCAAATCGAGAATTTGATACATTATTAGAAACTAAAAAATTATTTGAATTGTTTGACTCATGCATACTTTCCATGTACATACATAATTTTACTTTAAATCCATATAAATGTCATGTCATCATATTTATTACTGCTTAATCTAGAATAGTTAGTTAAGGATACAAGAATGGTTGACACTTGCCAACATAATACCAGGGTGGGGTGAGATGATAGTACGTCAGGGAAGTTTGGTCTAGGTAGTCAAGTAGGATAAGGAGTACCTTACTTGGTCTGCTTAGCTAAGTGAAACTGACCGAAGCTACCTCGGCACATCTTAGACTAGTTACATCAAGGTTTCTCAAGAAATTGATTGAGGTCATAATTTCTTAAAAAGGCTTTGTCTAAGGAAGTGGTCGTTGTTCTGATAACTAAGAAGGCCCTTGTCTCGCCACGACCTGGAAGCTGATTTTTAAAATGTGGATGTAATTGACTGACGATTAAATCTGAATCTAACACAAGGTCAAACACTCATTAGAACTTAACTTAAATTTAATTAAGATAAAATTGGCAACTCATCTCATAAAATCCATAAGATAACCCTTGTATGTCATGTACTGAGGCACTTAGAATGGGTGAGATGATAAGGACATTAAAGTATAAAGTTTTGAAAAAAATTATTATAATTATTTTTATAAAAATTATCTTTAAAAAATTTAATAATTACTTGAAATTCATGCTTGCTGTGTGTAACTATATGTTAAAGTTTTTAAAACTTTATATCTTTGAAAATTGATTGACCAACACTTAGACATAAACCTCTAGTTAACACTATGTCTAAGAATCCTAAGACGAATAGGCAGAAAATCCTTATGGGCAACAAGGGTGTCCTAAGAAGAGTGTATAGTTAAGGGGGAGGTCATTCATGAAAGACTTTATCATTAAAAGACCTCTTAAAAATTAAGGTTAAAAATTCTAACATTATGAAAACATCCTTTTAAAAACTCTTATTTTGTAAAATATTTTATAGATTGTGCTTTTAACTTGGAACAACTCCTAAGACACATAGGAAGATTGTCTTGTGGTCAACAAGGAACCCTAAGGAAGTGTCAGCTTTAAGAGGAGTCTAAACTTAAAAATTCAATTAAAAATCATACTTTGAAAAGTTTTTTTCAAAAATCATAAGTTATTTTCTCTAGATTTAGATTAACCTCTAAAACACTTAGGGAGTTTATCTTGTGGTTAACAAAGAGCCCTAAGGAAGTGTCAGATTTAGGGAGAGGTCCAAATTGAAAGAGTAAAAATTATTTCAAAATTATTTTTTATAAGCTCCTCAAAATTAGTATTTGAAAAATATTTCAAATTTTTGAAAACCATTTTAAAATTATAGTTCAAAATTATGTTACATATTATCCTTTTGATTTGGGTCAAATTCTAAAACACACAGGGAGATTGCTTTATGGTTAACAAAGAGCCCTGAGGACGTGTCAGGTAAAGTGGGAGATTCTAAATGAATAATAATTATTTTTTTAAAAACTATCTATTTTGAAAACACTTTTGTAAAACTCTTTTAAAATATTTTGAAAGATTCTTGTCAAAAATTATTCTAAAAGAAACTTTAAAAATTTGCAAACTTATTTTGAAAATCATTTCCAAATTTATGTCTGAGATACTCTTTCAAAAAGATCATTTCAAATTTATTTTGAAAACTCTATTACAAAATCATTTTCAAAATCTTTATATTGGAAAACTAAAAATATTATGAAATATTCTGAAAAAGTATTTCGCAAACTTGGTTTGAAAAGCATTTAGAAAATTCTTTGGAAAAGGTTTTTGAGATTTATTTGTAAAAACTACTATGGTCTTTCAAGGATTGTCAAGACTAAATTGTGACCATAAGAAATACCATAATTGTTGGTGCAAAATGAAATTAAATACTCAATCTTTTTGATGTGTGAAAAGGGGGAGAAGAGACTTAAGTTAATCATATAGAATTCTCCCAGATTGTTAAACTCTGACCCAAATTAACTTAAGAAATTGTCAAACATCAAAAAGGAAGAGATTGTTGGTGCAAGAAGCACTAGATCTGGCCCTAGAGTTTCGATATTTGACAATACACCTAGGTCTGATCTGTTTGACCAAGGGTTGATCCAAACAGGACCTAATATTTAGATATGAGTGAAGTCTAGTCAGGTCAGGTAGACCAGATGACTAACGAGAAGTCCTAGTCGGTTAGACAAGACAAGAAGAAGTCCTAGTTGAGGCAAGGCAGGGAAAGTCCTAGTTGAGGCTAGGCAGGGAAAGTCCTAGTTGAGGCTAGGCAGGGAAAGTCCTGGTTTGGAAGATCAGGCAGAAGTCTTAGCAAGGTCAAGTGCATCAGGTGCAACTCCAGGCAAGTTAGGAGGACCAAGAAGCATAGCAGAAATCCAGGCAGGTCAGGAGGACTCGATGCTTGATGAAAGTCTAGGCGGTCAGGTGGATCGGTAGCCTAGTAGCAAATCCTAGGGTAATAAGCTTTACATATTTTTGTTGGTGCAAGGTGCACTAGGTCTGATCCTAGAGTTTCGATGTTTGACAATATACCTAGGTCTGATCAGTTTGACCAAGGGTTGATCTAAACATGACCTAATGTTTGGATGTAAGTGAAATCTAGTTAGGTCAGTTTGACCAAATGACTAGCGAGAAGTCCTAGTCAGTTAGACTAAGTTGTGTAAGTTCTGATCTGGAAGATTGAGCAAGGAAGTCCTGGTGAGTGAAGCTAGGCAGGAAAAGTCCTAGTTGTAGGCTAGGCAAAGGCAAGTCCTGGTTTGGAGGATCAGGCAGAAGTCTTAGTAAGGTCACGTGCACCAGGTGCAAGTCCAGGCAATGTTAAGAGGATCGGGAGGCATGACACAAATCCAAGCGGATCAAGAGGATCGGATGCTTAGTGGAAGTCTAGGCGATCAGGTGGACCGGTAGCCTAGCAGCAAATCCTAGGGGCCGAGGATCATGGCTAAGCGGAAAGTCTAACAAGTCTGGAGGACTTGTTGACAAAACTCTTCTGAGTGGAGTGGGTAAGGGCACGTTTCTAGTGTGAGAAAAATAGGCATCAGACTAACTCAGAATTTCACTAGAAATCCAAAATTAGACCCACAGGGTAAGACTTAGGTTGTTTGTGTGTTTGTATTCTTGTCTTACAGGAACCAGAAGCTGGAAGCGAGATGGAGAAAGCATAAGTGAAGCAAATAGAGGCAGCTGAACCAAGTCTGGGTTCAACTCAAGTCAAACCTAAGTCAACTGGATCTAGGCAACTCTATTCAGAATTTAGGGGCCTGGATAGTTCAGGCGCCTCGAAGGTGGATCCAGGCAACTCGATCGGGAAGACTCAGCCCGGATGAGATTGAGAAGATCGGATCGGATCATATCTTATCCAATCGCCTGGATAAGGTTTCCAGTCACCTAGAAGAGGCTATATAAAGAGGATGAACGTGCACAACCAAAACACAACTTCTCAAAGCAATCCTCTTCGACTAGTGGTGCTACTGAACGTGAACAGTGTTGGGTTGCAAGGGTGCAAACATAGTCTCATATATAAAAACACATGGAAAAGATCATGAGTTTAAAAAGATGAAAGATATCTCCATTGGCGTGAGGCCTTTTGGGGAGAGCCCAAGAACAAAGCCATGAGAGCTTAGGCCCAAAGTGGATAATATCATGCCATTGTAAAGATATTTTGATTCCATCGGTACCAACAAGTGGTATCAGAGTAAGGCCGCTCTTCACCGGACTAACCACTGGAAGAGCCATAATCCAGATCTAACCATGTGGGTTGAACCTTAAACAAAGGAAGTGGGTGCTTCCGTGTTTGAACTAGAAGAGAACTAGACACTAGGTAGGAAGTCCTAGTTGCGGCTAGGCAGGAAGTCCTAGTAGGTCGAATGGACCGAGGGGCAAAAAGTCCTAGTTGCGGCTAGGTAGGAAGTCATAGTAGGTCGGGTGGACCAAGGGGAAGAAAGTCCTAGTTGCGGCTAGACAGGAAGTCCTAGTAGGTCAGATGGACCGAGAGGCAGAAAGTCCTAGTGGATCGAGGATTCGGACATCAAACGGAGGCTTTCCGTTTGAGGGGGGCCTGCGGTCCTTTATTTGAGGGGGGGATTGTTGAATTGCAAGGGTACAAACATAGTCTCACATCTAAAAACACATGGAAAAGATCATGGGTTTAAAAGGATGAAAGATATCTCCATTGGCGTGAGGCCTTTTGGGGAGAGCCCAAGAACAAAGCCATGAGGGCTTAGGCCCAAAGTGGACAATATCATGCCATTGTGGAGATATTTTAATTTCATCGGTACCAACAAATGGGACAAGGCTCTTGCAACTGGGGAAGATCTAGGAGGAGTGTGTGGCACTTAGGACTTCTAGATCGGCGACTAAGTGTTTGGTTTATTCTTTATTTCTAGTCTTACTTTCTGCATTTTATTATTATCTTTGTTTGGACTGTAAGACAGGTTTCTTCGCCTCCGAATAAGGTTTGAAAAGGAGACCACTAGTGGACGGGCGCCTCCCATACATAGGCCATAGATATACTAATCCTAGAGGGTTAGGAACCAAGTAAAATCCGCAAGTCCCTATGCATGTTTATCTAATTCCACTATAAGTATTTCTGATAGAACGAACGAAAGAAAAATGAACAAACGACAGACGCGCTATTCACCTCCCCTCTAGCGCGCATCCACGATCCTACAATTGGTATCAGAGCAGGCCTACTCCTGATTGGACTAACCACCACGAGAGCAAGACAGCAAAGATGCAGCTAGAGAAAGGTAATTTTTCTAAAGTTTGTTTTACAATTTTATATAATTTATTTTAAATGCAGGGAGAGAGGGCACTACAAAAACAAATGTCCTACTTGTAAGAATCAGCCGACACCACCGGCGGCAAAGGAGCAACTGATGCTAGGAGTCCGAAGGAACAAAGATCACATCCAGTACTTCAAGTGCCAAAAACGCGGACACTACAATAATCGGTGCCCAAAGAGGAAGATGGCGGAGAAGAAACCGAAATTAGGGGATGCGATTTCGGTAAGTACCATAAATTATGAAAATACCTCTAGGTTGCATGCTAAATTTAATTTTTCTAAAAATTTAGATAATTTTGTTAAAAATTTAGATAAGTTAGAAAATATCAATTTGATCAATTCAAACTTGATAATTTTATATTTAGATAAGTTAGAAAATTTAAATAATTTAAAATTTTTAAATTTAGATAAATTAAAATTTTAAACAATTTGAAAATTTTAAATTTATAAGTTAAAAGTTTAAACAATTTGACTAATTCAAATTTTACTTATTCAAATAATTCAAATTTAAATAATTTGACTAAGTCAAATTTGAACCATTCAAACTTAGACATTATCAACAATAAACATTCATCTAACTTTAATAAATTAATTAATAAATCTGAATTAAATAATAATTTGACTAATTAAAATTTAAAAAATTCAATAATTAATCATTCAAATTTAATTAATCAAGATATAATTCAAATAAATAAAAAATTAGATTAATTCTTTAACCTATTCGACCAAAATAATGATAAATTAAATAATTTAACATTAATTAATTTAATAAATTTAAAAATTAATAAAAATCTAATCAAATAAGATAAAATTAATAATCATCAAGATAAGTTGAATAATTCAGAATTACTTAATAATTTAAAATTAAATAATAAAGATAATCCTAATAATAAGATAAATTTAAAATCCATCAAGATAAATTCTAAAATTAATAATTTAATTATTAAAAATTTTAAATTAAATATTAAAAATTCTTACAATAAATTTTCAAACTCTAAAAATAATCATTCAAATTTATGTATTAAAAATTTAAAATTAAATAATAAAATTAACTATAATCGTGTACCCTTTAATTATGAAACAATGAATAATTCAAAATTTTAAATCCAAAAATTTAAAATTATATCTTAAAATTCTAGAAAATAATTCTATAAATTTTAACAAGTCAAATCTAAATCTTAAAAACTTTAAATTAAATTAATTATCATCAAGTTTTTTTTAATTATGGAACTTAACTTAATCTAAAATTAAATCCCCAACCTTAAAAAATTCAAAACTTAAATTCTAAATTTAAAATTCAAATTCAAATTCAAAATTTATCTTAAAATTTAAAAATAAAATTAAAAAAATAAACAAATTATTAATTCAAATCTAAAACTAAATCTATAAATTAATAATTCAAAATTTAACTAATAATCCATGAATAAATTGAAAACAAATTAAAAAAATCAAAAATTCAACGTTAAAATCAAAAACAAATTAAAAATTCAAAAATTCAACGTTAAAATAAAAAACAAATTCAAAATTCAAAAATTTAATGTTAAATTCAAAAACAATTTAATAAAATTTTAAAATTCAAAATTCAAAATTAATAATTAAAATAAAAAAATTATTAAAAGTCATGAACTTAATTATAAAATACTTATAATTATGAAACTAACTTAAAATATTACCTAATAAAATAAAATTTAAAATGTGTCAAAGTGGGTTGACACATTCGCGGGTCCACACAAAATGTATCAAATCAAAAATTTGATTTATTATTAGAAATTTAAAAAAAATTACTTGAAATATTTGACTCATGTATACTTGTCATGTTCATGCATATATGTTATTTTAAATACATATAAATGTCATGTTATCATGTTTATTTATTGCTTAGTTTAGAACAGTTAGTTAAGGATACATGAATGATTAACACTTGCTGACATAGTACCAAGGTGGGGCGAGATAATAGTACATCATGGAAGTTTGATCTAGGTAGTCAAGTGGGGTAAGGAGTACCTTACTTGGGTTGCTTAGCTAAGTGGAATTAACCAAAATTATCTTGCCACATCCTAGACTAGTTAGACCAAAACTTCTCAAAAAGTTGATTAAGGTTATAATTTCTTAAAAAGGTTTTGTCTAAGGAAGTGATCATTGTTCTGATAACCAAAAAGGTCCTTGCCTCACCATGATTGGAAGCCGATTTTTGAAATGTGGACTTAATTGACTGATGGTTAAACCTGAATCTAACATAAAGTCAAACACTCATTAGAACTTAACTTAAATTTAATAAAGATAAAATAGATAACTCATCTCACAAAACCCATAAGGTAACCCTTGTATGTCATGTACTGAGGCACGTAGAATAGGTGAGATGTTAAAGACAATTAAAATACAAAATTTTGAAATGTTTTTTTCAAAAATTAGTATAACTATTTTCATAAAAATTATTTTTTAAAATTTAATATTTACTTGAAATTCATGCTTGTTGGGTGTAACTATATGCTAAAGTTTTCAAAATTTTATATCTTTGAAAAATTAGTTAACCAACACTTAGATACAAACCTCTAGGTCAACACTAAATCAAGAACCCCTAAGGCACATAGGTAGAAAATTCTTATGATTAACAAGGATGTTAGTCTTGATCTTGATCACTTAGTGCATTGCACATGAGACTTTTGTGTCATGATCTTGATCAACTATGTGCATTGCACATTGACAATCCTTTAACCCTTTCTATTAAATTCGTTTTAAAATGAAATTTTAAAAATATAATAATATTTAAATGATGCAAATTGCTTTTCCCACCCTCTTGATACCGCACCCCCCCTCCAAGCACTGCTTTTCCCACCCCCCAACAGCGCACGCCCCCCCTCCCACTTCCTCTCTCTCCTCTTCTAATGACAGTTTTATCCTTTTCTTTGTATTTATTTATTTATTTTTTTAAAATTTTTATTTAGTTTTATTTTTTAATTAATTTTATTTAAAAATAACTCTCATATATTTTTATTTTTATTTAGTTTTATTTTTTAATTAATTTAATTAATTATTATTTTCATCAATATGATATTTTTTTAATTTTATTTAATTTTTATTTAGTTTTATTTTTAATCAATTTTGTTTATTATTTTTTATCAATACTTTATTTTTAGAATTTTATATAAATTTTATTTAGTTTTATTTTTAATCAATTTTGTTTATTATATTTTTTTGATTTTATATAAATTTTATTTTTTAATTAATTTTATTTATTATTTTTTTCATAATACTTGTATTTTTTTCAATGTATTATTTTTTAAATTTTGTTTTTTTATTGATTTTATTTTTTTGTTAATCAGTTTTTTTTTAAATTTTTTTATCAGTTTTATTTTTTTGAATAAATTTTTTATATGTTTATAATCTTTTATTTATTTTTAGTTATAAAGTTTAGGAGTTATTATTTATAAAATTATATAATGTTAAAAATTATAAAAAATAAAAAATAAAAAAATTTGATAAAAAAATAATAAACAAAATTGATTAAAGAAATAAAATAAATAAAATTTAAAAAATAATAAACAAAATTAATTTAAAAATAAAACTAAATAAAAATTAAATAAAATTAAAAATATATATATAAGTATTAATGAAAAAATAATAAACAGTTTTAATTTAAAAAATAAAACTAAATAAAAATTAATTAAAATTAAATATATATATATATAAGTAAAATAAAATAAAAAACAAAGAAAAAAAGGTATAAAAGTCATTTGAATAGGAGAGAGAGATATAAGTAAAATAAAATAAAAAATAAAGAAAAAAAGGGTATAAAAGTCATTTGAATAGGAGAAAGAGAGAGGAGGGGAGGGGGGGGGGGAGCACTGCTTTTCCCACCCCCCAACAACGCACGCCCCCCCTCCCACTTCCTCTCTCTCCTCTTCTAATGACAGTTTTATCCTTTTCTTTGTATTTATTTATTTATTTTTTTAAAATTTTTATTTAGTTTTATTTTTTAATTAATTTTATTTAAAAATAACTCTCATATATTTTTATTTTTATTTAGTTTTATTTTTTAATTAATTTAATTTATTATTATTTTCATCAATATGATATTTTTTTAATTTTATTTAATTTTTATTTAGTTTTATTTTTAATCAATTTTGTTTATTATTTTTTATCAATACTTTATTTTTAGAATTTTATATAAATTTTATTTAGTTTTATTTTTAATCAATTTTGTTTATTATATTTTTTTGATTTTATATAAATTTTATTTTTTAATTAATTTTATTTATTATTTTTTTCATAATACTTGTATTTTTTTCAATGTATTATTTTTTAAATTTTGTTTTTTTATTGATTTTATTTTTTTGTTAATCAGTTTTTTTTTAAATTTTTTTATCAGTTTTATTTTTTTGAATAAATTTTTTATATGTTTATAATCTTTTATTTATTTTTAGTTATAAAGTTTAGGAGTTATTATTTATAAAATTATATAATGTTAAAAATTATAAAAAATAAAAAATAAAAAAATTTGATAAAAAATAATAAACAAAATTGATTAAAGAAATAAAATAAATAAAATAAATAAAATTTAAAAAATAATAAACAAAATTAATTTAAAAATAAAACTAAATAAAAATTAAATAAAATTAAAAATATATATATAAGTATTAATGAAAAAATAATAAACAGTTTTAATTTAAAAAATAAAACTAAATAAAAATTAATTAAAATTAAATATATATATATATAAGTAAAATAAAATAAAAAATAAAGAAAAAATGGTATAAAAGTCATTTGAATAGGAGAGAGAAATATAAGTAAAATACAATAAAAAATAAAGAAAAAAAGGGTATAAAAGTCATTTGAATAGGAGAGAGAGAGGAGGGGAGGGGGGTGCGATATCAAGGGGGGAAAAGCAATTTACTTATATATTTATTGAAGGATAATCGTTGCAAATCCATTTATCGCTTAGAGAGCAAGCCCCTTTTCCCATCGGAGATTTAGGTCGTTGCCGACCGACGTTATTTCTATAATTAGTGATTATTTGGTGGGCGGGTTGCTGAGATGGGGAGCGAGGAATTGAGCTGCTCGGTTTCCACAGCCATCGATTCCTCCAACGTCGGTTTCAAGGTCTCTTCTCTTACCTTCTCATCCTCCACCGTGCCTTCCTTCTCGTTTGTTTAGGGTTCCATATGTTTCCTTTAATTCTAACAGGATATCTCTGCTAATATCTGTAGTTGCTTAAAAAGTTCGGTTGGAAGGAGGGAACTGGTCTTGGCGCCTCCGAGCAGGTGAGCGATCGCTTCTGATATCCTCTGCTTCCTATGAAATTGATCTCGCTAATGTTCGTTTCTTCTATGAACCATTATCAATGTGTATGTCGATGAAACTGTAACTTCTTTGTGGGCTTTCCAATGCTTGTACATTCGATTTTGTTTGATGACTTTATAATTGTTTAGAGTTATATCGTCTCAACCCCAGTCGGTAAGAAACTATCAATTTAGTTGTGTCTTCTACGGCTCGTCTTGTTTTAAATGCTTCTTGTTCCTCTTAGCTGTAACTTTCTCAAAACAAAAGGCATCCCATGATGTATGTTCTTGTTTAAAAGTATATTAGGCATAGTCGTTTCCAAGAAAAAGTTGCGGGACATCTTAAGAAATTATAATTATGCAACAATAGGTTAAAATTAATTCAAAGATTTTGAAATAATTTGTTGAAAGTAATTTTTTGGGTACATTAACAATTATTTGAAATGATAGTATAATCAGAACTCAAAACAAACCGTAGCTTCACTATTGATATTGCTCCATTGCCTTGGCGGAGGAACACTTCTCTTTATTCAATTTTCTGCTTCTTGCTATCACTTGCAAATCTACAAATTTGAGATCCATATCTCAGCATCTAAAATCCAAAAAGCATTGTTAATTGAAAGGTTAACTTCAACAAGGATCACTTACACATCTGATGGAATATTTCAACCCAGCTCAGTATCTTAAAAAATGGAAAACATGCAGTTGATTGATGTTCTTTATGTTAAATTTTATGCATATGTGGATGATAAAAAATGAAAAAAGGAAACCGATCTTTTGGTTGAATAAGACAAATATTACAATATTTTGATAGTTTAGAATAAAAAAGTCAACTATCAAATTGAGTTTGATATGAAACATTGATTGCGAAAGCTAGTGATCCATCTCATTTGAGGAGCTTAAATTCTTTTGTGCATCTTAGTGTTAAAAATAGCAATCTGGTTCATTCAAAGATTGCGGACAGGAAATTATAAAATGGTAGAAAATTATTAATTTTACACATTAAAAGTTGAAGATTTTCACATGTATTAGAATAGTTTTTACTTTACAGTCTTTTATGTTTTTTTTTTTTGCATTTTGTTATCTAGTATGCTATAAGCATACACATATTATTAATTTGCAATTAATTAAATTATTCCTTTATGTATGAGTTAATATCAATGTTTGGAAATTCATTCCAAGTTGGAATTTTGGTACCAGACTTGAATGAGATGTGCTATGTCATGTGCAATGCTAGTGGTGTCTGAGCAAGTAAAAGAGAGAAGGGTGAACAATAGAGGAAGAAGATGGTGTTGTTTGCGGACCTTTACTAAAGCATCATAGAAAATTTACCACAGCATTGACGTAGTTGTGAACAATGAGCAATTGCTTCATTGTTGTTGTAGACGAGTGAAGTCCTTTGATGGCTAGTGGTGTCTGAGCAAGTAAAAAAGAGAAGGGTTAACAATATAGGAAGAAGATGGTGTTGTTTGCAGATCTTTACTAAAGCATCATGGAAAATTTACCAAGGCATTGATGTAGTTGTGAACAATGAGCAATTGCCTCATTGTTGTTGCAGACGAGTGAAATCCTTTGATGGCGTTGTGGACGAGTGGAACCATCGATGTTGTTGCAGCTCTCAAGCGGAACCCTTAATCTCGTTGTGGATTACAACGTCTTCAATGTCGTTGAGAGCCACAACAAAAAGTCCTTAGTGTCATTGTAGACAACGAGCGAAATCCTTGGTCTTGCAATGGACCACATGAGAGATTGTCAAGAAAGCCCTCACTCTCGTCGCAATTGGTTGATGAAGTGAATGTGTCATAGTCTCATCTTTATTTTGTGTGCTAGTCAATCAACGAAACAAGAAATTTCACCTCTGCTGATCGGCATAGAATGAAATTTCAATCCATGGTCAATATTGAATAATTTGTTAATAATAATTGTATGTATTTGCCATTTTGCATAGTTGCTGATGTATTCCATTGTTCAATGGCATATTGCTAGTGCATTCGTTTCAAAACCTTGTTATAAACACTTCTTATTATCAGTGTTTGTCAGCAGAAAATATTTGTTTAATATCCTGTTCTTTTTCATGGTTTGTGTATTTGACTGTTGATTTTTTTTCCTTAACAAACCATTATCTCTGAGACAGGGTATTTTGGAGCCCATCTCAGCATTTGTTAAGAAGAACAAGCGTGGTATAGGTGCAGAGAAATTAAAGAAAAAGGTAGAAGTCCAGAAAGATTTTGAAGCTAAGGAAAAAATTAAGCGGGTAAGTAATAAGTTATAGATTGCTGAGACTAAGTAATTTTAGTTTCCTTTATCCTCATCCTGAAACTTTAAGAACCTCTTTGAGTTGTGTGCTGTATTTGTGTGTTCATATCTCTGGGACTCCAAAAATGCAACTTGAGTATAATTTGTTAGCAACAAATTTTTTATTGAACTTGTTAGAAAGTTGGATGTCAGTTTGAAGTAATGATTGATCAAGTTCTTTTATTTATTGCAGTGAAACAGGCACTATGTATTTACTCCTATTTACTTTTGCTACCATATTGGCGATTTATTCTTTGAAATTTTCTTCCTTGAGTCTATATAGGTTCTTTTGTCTGGGAATTTTCTTGTCTGCTCATTTAATCATGAAGAATCCAGATATACAATTATCTTAATTTATGTTATGGTTAATCCATATGCTTTAGGACTTGCAATCTAATGCAACAAAAAAGCAAGTCTCCAAAAGAATTAGGAAGATGCAGCAAGAAGAGGAGAGGATCAAAGAGAAGGAATTTGAACAAGCTTTCTTTCGGGAGTTCTGGCCAGACAATGTGTAGAATGTAATGTCATATACGTACCTAAACAGGAGAAGTAGCAGATAATGCGAAGTATAGTAGTTGTTTTTTCTGTATAATTGCTGTGCTTGTCATTGTTTTTTGTACTCTTCAATTGAGTTCGCACATTGTATAATCCAGTTTTTAAGTTTTATTAATTTTTATTTGTTTGTGCCACCAACCGACTGTGAATTTTAGTCTGTTTGATCACTAGATGCTCTCAGTTTCCATGAGGTTATTAACTATGATCAGTTTTCAGTATGGCCACTGATTGCAAATTGGTATTATCATCGTACGAGATTGTCTTGAATGAGTAAGTAATTGTTATGCAAATTGAAGAATTTTCAACCATTGAGACATTTCTTCTCCTTTGCTTCTTATTGATTTTTATTGGCAAATAAATTTAAATTTCTCCCTTGTGATTAGAATTACTCATGGTGTTTCGATGTTTCTTACATGTTTCAAGATTAGTCTTTTGGATCATGTTTACTTATGTTGATTTGGAAGATTGAGAAACAAGTTTCGGCTCATAAGCTTAATGATCAAGTTTGGAGACTTGATCTTCAACCTTGTTTGTTTAAATTCGAAAGCCCAATGTGTTATTGAAATGTATTTTAGGTTTGTTTACATAGATCAATTGTGAATATAAAATTTAACTTTTAGGTAGCGAATGTTACATATAGAGCTGAATCCTAGTGTTTAATTGTTACGTGGCTTAAATGTTAAATCAACTGTAAAGATACTGTTTAGCTTAGTTTAGTTGTTAGGTAAAGTGTAATATATAAAGAGCTTAATCCAATTGTTTACTAGTTCCGTACTTAGGTCTTACATAGCTTGATCAATTTCATTGGCTTTGGGATGAGATATATCTCCATGAATCTAGGAACTTGTGTTTACATTGTATTATTTGATCTACGTATCAGAATTGATAATATTCAAGAGCATGCAGGATTAATCCGGAAAGATTTTTTTTAGCTCTCTCTTCGGTCCTATGAGTCATGGGATTTGGTGGGTGTTATTATAATCGACCTTTAGAGTTTTGATTGTTTGATCAATATATTTAATGAGAGAGTCTAGTCAAGATTGACTAAGTCAGTGTAAAGTTTAAGCAAATCAAGAGTGATAAGATATTTGATAGTGAGTGAGAAGTTCTGATAAGTCAAAATTAACCTAGACAAAAGTGAGAAATCTTGACAGATCAAGATTAACCTAGGTCATATGTGTGTTTCATATATAGTTTTTAGCATTATTTTATATGCATTTCATTTCATTACATGAACATACTTTGCATTCTCTTATTTCTTTTGCATAGATTATATTCTATTAGTTCAGAGAATTGCTTTTTGTGTTTTTTAATTGATAGGACGTGAAACCAAACCTTAATTGGAGTTACAAAGCCTTGAAATGATAGTACACACCTTTTTGCAGAAGAGAGTAAGAAACACACTCTGGTCGTGTCCCAAGACATGAGTGTATTCCTCTAGATGAAATTAGATGCAAAACAAAGCAAAAACGGAGTCCACAACCTCCGACACAACCCCTTATACCTCCTAGCAAGGTTGTGCCCAAACCTATAGCTTCCAGCACACCCGTGTTCAACATCACAGCTTTCTAACTTGAGGCGACCCAAACTGTAGACTAAACTTCGAACAGTCATAATTTTTGACTCGAATTGAACCACGAGGCTCATGACCTATCAAATTGAAGATAATGTTGAGATCTATAACTTTTATTCAAGATGGAATTCATAAAAACCAAGTTTAAAGGCCCGAAAATATTATTTTGGTGGTGACATCGACAATTTAGAAAGACATAACATATTTGACTGGCTTTGGAAACTATAAAATATATTAGTCTATTGTTTGTATCATCTGGGATTTGGGGGGATCTCTCCTTCCCTAGGAGACAAAGTAGGTGTTTTCCCATGAGAGGGAACCCTAGGAGGATCGTTTTCAAGAAGCCATCAATGCTTCCATCCTCTTTTGATCTTGGAGATTCTTTCGAAGACACCGACAACAACTCGACTAAACTTTCTCTTCTCTCTTTTTTTGATTTGAGTTATAGGATATCTTCTTCTATGTCTTTCGATCATAACTGCATCTCCATAGAGTAGTTTTTAGATTCTAGAATAAAAGAGTAGCTCGATATATTTTTAACATTCATCTTTTATATCTATTATTTTTCTTACTATATGATGTGTTTATCCATGATCCAATTTTATTGCTCATACATGATTTTGACATTAACCGTGCATTTTCATATTCCACAGAACTCGAGGAAGAACCGAAAGGTGAATCCAAATCTCCGACCCATAACGATTGAGACGTGAGGGGTTGTTCACGAAAGTAGTCTAAAATCATCATGTTTGGGTAGGCATGCCGATATAATTCTAAAAGTTTATATTGGTATTTCTAGATAGACCACCTGTATGTGCATAAATATTGAGATAAAAAAGTAAATAATATTTAGGGTGTTAACAGTTGTTGTGACGAAACCGAAATACTAAAGTCACATTCCAATATCGATTTTCTCCTAAGACTCCTCATGTTTTCTCTCGATTCGATTTCTTTCTTTTTTGACTCTCGTAATTTTTTATTGTCTAGATAACTACTTGCACTTCTAATCAGTGCTTAATTTTACAGTCCCTATGGAATCAATCTTTTATTACTTGATGATAGCCATACACGTACGATTTTTGAGCATCACTAAGCAAAAGTGAGAAGTCTTGTTAGGTCAAGGTTGACTTAAGCAAGGGAAAAGTTCAGACAAATTAAGGATGATAGGATATCTAATAATGAAAAACCCCTAGGAGAGTGAACTATAGGTAGTGAGAAATCTTGTAAAGTGAACTCCAAATAAAAGTAAAGTCTGAGTAGAGTAAGCTCTAAGTAAGTGAAAAGCAGTAGGTTAGACAGATCATAAAATAGGCTTAATATAAATTGTATGAATTTTACTTTGTCTTGCAAGAAGTTGGAGTCGACAAAGACTTAGAGGATCTGAGAAGGTCCGAGCGATCGAAATAAGTCTGGGTGATCAAAATGACTAGATGAGATCAGATCTGAGTGAGGTGGTCAACATATCAAGTTTGACCAAGCTCCAAACGACTAGAGGTGGTCAATGTGAATTGAATTCGCCGAGTCATTAGATCCAAAGTCGAAGCGGATTAGATTGAGAGTTGAGTCAGTGAAGGTCCAGGCGCTTGGAAGGCTTCTAGGCACTTGGATAGATCCATGTTAACAACTCGATGGAGTTCTATAAATAGAAGGTAGAGGCTCGAGGTTCAAGATATCAAATCAACTAATATCATACTCATACTCTATGCCCTTAAAGTTCTGCTCGTATAATCCAAGAAGCGCAAGGAAGAGTTTCACTGCATTTAAGGCTTCTAGAGGAAATTTGATTTTCTTTTATTTGTATTAATTATTCTCTTTATTATTGATTACTTTGTTTGTGTTTGTGATCAAAATTGTAAAAGATTTCTCCATCGTTGGAAGATGTCCAAAAAGAAGAAAACAGTAGTACTTGCATTCAAGACATAATCTTAGATGTAATTATGGGAGTTTATGAACTAAATAAAAATTTAATGTGTATATTTTTTTTTTTTTGTTATTTTATATTTATGTTGTGTACTAATTTATATAAAAGAATGATAAAAAAGAAATCCCTTCTAGTGCATTCGGTGGTCGTGAGAGTGAATTCTCCTATTATTTACCTCTATCTAGCCTCTTTGTCCATCTGAGCCATGAAATTGAGTTAGATCCTTATTATCATACTCTTCTGGACTGGACCTGTAGTTGTAGAGATTTACCCACCATTAAGTGGGCGATTTGGTTTTGGTTCTCTCCCTTGAACACAACCTAGCTTAGGAATAAACATGCAAATTACTCAATTGGAATGCACGACAAGGAGACAAAATTGGCAAAAGAATTTCATAGCATTCAATAAAAATATTACAAGAAGTCCTATATGTTTAATTTCTACCAAATTTCTTATTCTTATCTTTTCTTTGAGGGCCTATAGAGGGTAGTTGAGCAAGCTTGTCGGGCAGTCCAAGAAGTCTGCCACCTCATCCAGTTGATACTCCTAGGCATTAAACGGGTTCACACGATCAGTGGAGCTTAGCACGAAGTAGTCAATGCTTGAAAGTCATGCGGTTAGCGTGATGGACCTCTAAGATTTTTGATATTTATTTAACAATATATTAATAGGATCTGGTCAAGGTTGGCCAAGTAATTTGATTAGGATTGATCAAGTAAATAGGTATTGGTGCAGCAGAAGCAGTTTGGATCGCTAGAGGGGAGGGATGAATAACAATCTGTAAGTAAAAATTTTGATTTCTCTTGCTAACAAGAACATATATACATTAATCGAATAAAATAAACATAAAATAATAGAGATTCGTTGTCTTACTTGGTTTACAATCAACTGGTTGCTAGTCCAAGACTATGAAAAGGACACTAACTGTTAGCAGTTTGTGTAACCGCAGCCCATCACCTCTTCACTTGCCCATAACGCACGAACAGCCGCCTTCTCCATCTCCTCGCCTTCCCACAACGCACAGCCTCTCCCTATTAAAGGGAGAGGAAGGCACTGAGGTGGAGGTGATGCGATCATCGTTGGTTGCGTCCAAGTCGAAGCATCAGAGAGAGGCAGCGCTGTGGTGGATCCGTTCCAGAGGCACTGCGCCGGAGAAAAGAGGAAGAACACCGGGGAGGATTTGGTTTGTGGCTTTGAGGAGCTTTCCTTCCCGTGATCGCTCCTTCGACGCAAGTTGTTCCAGGCTTCCAGCCGGATCTTTTTCACACTACAACAGGTAATCTACATTGGTATCAGAGCCGGTTGATTAAAGTTTAATACCTGTTGAATTTCTTCCCACGGAAGAAAATGCGATTTCTCTGTTCTGACCGACCTCACAAGCGGCAGTTATGTGCTGCCTGTGAATTTTCTGTTCGCTACAAAAGACCCGCAGAATTTCACTGTTGCTGTCCGCAGCCGGTGAAGGATCCCTGAGTGGTTTCCGAGAGGCCGGCGGCTGGCGTCGGCAGCAAGACAACGAGCGTTGTCTTTTGTCTGTGGCACGGCTGGTGCCGGCGAGGCCGGCACACGCTGGCGCCGGCAGGGCGCCGGTGGAGCTAGCGCCGGCAGGGCTGGCGATGGCAAGGGGCTGACGCCGGAGGGGATGGCAGAGACGGGCAGTGTTATTCGGGCATAGATTTGGGAAGAAGAAAAGATCGAACAGAGAGTAGATGGTTCGGCTGGGACAAGAAAAAAAAAAACAGAAGATGGAGGTCGGCGGCGGCAGAAACGAAGTTTTTTTTAGGGTTTTATTTTTTTTTTCCTTCGTTTATATTTTTTTTTAAAAAAAAAACCCAGAAAGTTAATTGGGCTGCAAGTGTTGTTTTGATGGAACAGTAATGTTAATTGGGCTTCGTGTTAGTAATGGGAAAGATGAAGCCTAATTAATTGAAATTCCATTAAAACAAATGGCATGATAAGGATTCGAACCAATGACCTTCAAAGTCATTACCACCCGTGCTAACCACTAAACCAGCAATATAATATGAAATTAAATTAGTTTCAATTACATATTTTGAATTTGTGGATCTGATTATTAGATTTAATTAAATGAATCTGTTTCATTTGTTTATGTGGATCTGATTAATTAAATTTAATTAAATGAATCTGTTTCATTTGTTTATGTAGATCTGATTAATAGATTTAATTAAATGAATCTGTTTCATTTTATTTATATGATCTGATTAATTATATTAGATTAAAAAAATGGATTTGTTTCATTTATCTATTAATCTGATTAATTAGATTAGATTAGAAATATGAATCTGTTTCATATATCTAATAATCTGATCAATTGGATCTGATTAAAGTTGACATTAATCAACTATACTCATAATTGAGAAGTTGTTTGAGCAACTTATACTCAGTTTATGGAGTTAGTAGACACATAGGGAGGTTGAACAGACTAATTGTGGTACCTAGAAATGTAGGATTTTTTGATTCTGGACAACTGTAGAATTTAAGCTTTGATTCGTTCATTACCTGAAAACCTGCAAGTTGAAGCACATCAAATATGGGAGCGTAATTTGCCAAATGATTAAATAAAATAAAAATTAAAGAATTAAGAAAAACATTATAAAATTTCAAATCGACTCACTTTTAAAGAATCCACAAACATATATTTTTTTGCCGTGAAATTCAAAAATAATTTTTGTCCATGATACACTTTCTATTTTATTTAAATTTTAAAACACTCTTATCTATGATAATCAACTAAAATTATTACGCACGTCTAAATCCAATATATGAGATGTCACACAAGTCCACATCTTAGACTTTAACAAAAGACTTTTGAGTTAAATTATTATTAAAATCTTGAGATATTTTGGCATATAATATTATAAAAGGTATTTGCATTACATCTCTCAATTAAACTACATGGAAAGGAATTAGTCAAGCCAATAATAAAACCATCTCCAAGAAGGTGATTATATAAATTGTGGATAAAATTTAAAGCATCAGATCTAATATATATAATTCTATAGGAATTTCATTAATGTGTTCTGCAATTCTACCTTTTTATATTAAAAAGGCTAATTCTCTAATTATTATTGTTTTGTAAAACTATATCAATTTCACAAATTTCAAAGACAAATTATCATCATTATTTGATGATGATATTTTATGAAGAAAACATTTTAAACAAGCTTTTAGAAATTTTAAGTAGAAATATTTTACTAAGAAAATATTTTAACTAAAATTAAGTGTTACTTTAAGAGTTTATAAAATTGTTTTATGAATTAAAAACTCAGAGCCTGTCATTAGGAACGAAATCTGAATTGGAACTTACAATTTTTTAAAAAATTAAATGAAATAATTAAAAAAACAATTGAAAATATAAATATTTACTATTTTATTTGTGTTTGATAAACTTAAATATGTAAAAAGAAATCAATGCTAAAATAAAATCTGAAAAAAAAATCCGAACCAAACAATCAAATGAAATAAAAAAAACTTTAAGATATTGTTATTAAGTAGTCATTCAATTAATAGTGTGTTCACCGTCAGTGTCGCCGTGAAAAATGAAGGCAGGCCCAGGCGTGGAGTGTTTGTTCGAAGACCAAGAGACTCGACGACCTCTCCTACCCTCACGACGTCACCTCCGTTCGCCAGCGGCACAACGCCGCCGGGATCCGGTGGGAAGTCCGGATTCGAGGAGGTAGGGCGAAGATGGGCCAGGGGGTGAGCTGCGCCAGCTCGAGCTTCGAGCATGACTTCTTCTCGGCAGTCCAAGCTGGGAAATTGGAAGTGGTAGACTGCTTCCTTAGAGGAGACCCAGCTCTTGCGCATCGCACCACCATCTACGACCGTCTGTCCGCGCTCCACATCGCCGCGGCAAATGGATGCCTCGAGGTGAGGTCATCCCCTCCTCCGCGCTGCTTTCGGCCAGTTCAACGATTTTTGTTTTTGATTCGCGTGTGTTTGCAGGTTTTATCTATGCTTCTGGCCCGATCTGTGAGTCCTGACGCCGTGAATCGAGATAAACAGGTGGGAAAATGCATAATTAGTGGATTTCCCGTCTTTCTCAAAATGGTTTCAGGAGATTTTGATCTCTTTGGATCTTCTTGTAAAATTAGACCCCACTGATGCTGGCTGCGATGCATGGAGAGAAAGAATGTGTGCAAAAACTACTCGATTCGGGGGCAAATGTGAGTCAGCTTACTACTTTTTGCCAAGATTTTTTTTGGGATAGTTTTTTCTAATTACTCCTGCGTGGTTAGGTCTTGATGTTTGATTCAGTGAACGGAAGAACATGCCTGCACTATGCTGCTTATTATGGTCACTCAGATTGTTTGCAGGCAATCTTGTCGGCAGCAAAATCCGCGCAAGTCACCGATTCTTGGTAAGTTCCTGAGGGATCTAACAGTTCTAGGCTTTATATGGCTGAATGGATCAAGATGTTAAACTTGTTTATTTCCCGGTGTATTGGATCTGCAGGGGATTCTTGCGGTTTGTAAACTTGAGGGATGGCACAGGGGCGACGCCGTTGCACCTCGCTTCCAGGCAAAGATGCCCTAACTGTACCCATATTCTTTTAGAATGTGGGGCTCTCGTCTGTGCTTCAACTGGCCGATATGGGTAATTTATATTTGGCTAACTACTGAATGCCCATCTTCTTAATTCAGAGTTTATATATTTTCATTTGGTTGTAAGCACAAGAGATTCCAATTTGCAGTTTTCCTGGAAGCACGCCACTACACTTTGCAGCTCGTGGGGGAAATTTGGGCTGCGTTCGTGAATTGCTTTCACGAGGTGCTGATCGGCTTCAAAGGGATGCATCAGGGTAAGTAACTGATGATATCTTTCTGGTGTTTCTGATTCCGGGTAGACTTTATTTTCCTCAATCTCTGTGCTTGTTCGCAGGGAAATGAATCATGGCTAAACCATAATCTAAATTAGTTCAGAGAGTTCTCCAATCTCCGTCTTCTTTCATATATCATATGTATTTTTTTTAATCAAATGCAATTAGTTGATGTAGTTTGTATCTTGGTTTTATAGTGGAGTGATATCAGATACTTAGGGTAACATGTTTGGAAAACTTCGGAAGCTTAATTAGTTCATATGACCTCACATTCTATTTGGTGTTCTCAATGTAGCTTACATGTTTTTTATTATTGCAATTCATAGATCCAATGTTGGTCATTATTACAGGAGACTACCATATGAGGGTTACAACTGAAGCAAAATCATGGCGCATGTGCAGCTCTATTGAGCCCATCTGCAGCGGAGCCTCTAGTTTGGCCTTCTGCATTAAAGTTCATAAGTGAACTTGACCTAGACACGAAAGCTCTATTGGAGGCAACTCTAATGGAGAGCAACAGAGAAAGGGAAATGAAGGTCCTGAAAGCAACAACACAATCCTTGACATTCCCTGCTTGTTCAGATGAAGCATTTGATGATGATATTTCTGAGGTACTATATATTCTCCCTTTCTTTCTTCTACTACTCTGTTGCATAATACACAACCCTTGAATTGATAACTGCTGCAGTGTCACTTCGATTTCCAGCAAAAGTATTTCATATAGAATATCAAATTTTCCTTTGCATTTTATAGTAAGTTTAAGGTGGCATAATTGGTTGCTTGTATAATTTATGCATCCATATTGCTCAGATGGGCAAATTTCTAACTTAGTTGCAAATCAAGTGCATTATCAACAAGCAGAGTCATTCTCCATATCAAAGAAAAATTTCTGTAGACTGCTTTAATCATGTGAAGCATTTTATCTTTGTAGTTCTTTGTTCTGGTTAATTATTGCTGCTATTGGCACAATAAATACACTACATTGAGACACCATGTTACTTCTGATTCTAGTTCTTCCAAGCTTGGGCTATCAGCCTCAGGTTCAAAGTGATCCAAAGATGACTACTGAAACATGTGCTAACTGACATCCAAATCACATGGCAAAGGCAGATCATGCACTTGACTTTTGTCTGAATCTTTAATGTTTCAATGCAATGTTTCTGTTACCAGTGATTATAATTTAAAGGGTATAACATTATAGAAAACTTAGTTTTACAAAATATTTATTCTTCCAGGAACTTGGACCATTTCATAGATAACATCAGTTATTGCAGGACGATGACATGGATGTGTGTGCCATCTGCTTCGACCGAGTTCGCACCATTGAGGTTCAAGATTGTAGGCATCAGATGTGTTCCCAATGTACACTTGCCTTGTGCTGCTACTGCAAGCCAAATCCCACAAACTTGTGCTTAGCATCACCTACTTGCCCCTTTTGCCGTAGCAACATTTCTAAGCTGGCAACCATCAAGGAGAAAGATGGTGAAAACCATGACAACACCTCAAAGACTCCAAGCACAGGAAGCCGAGGAAGACCCAGAATTACAGCGAGGGTACTAATGGCTTCAACGTTCTATCTACAGCTATGGGGTCATTTGGAAGAGTAACTAATAGGAGTGACATTGCGGACAAGCTTTAGCATTATTGCAGTTCAAAAGGCTACCGGCCACAGCATGGAAGGAAGGAAATAAGGTTGAGGCAGATACAACATCTTGTGTTCTGAATCACTAGTAAAATATAATTAATCCTCCGACAGTTTTGTGTTGGTTAGTACCTTTTTAAGCCACAAGTAATGTGAATGTCTACTTTATCCGGAAGGAACATATAAGTGGATCGTTATCCTCGAGAAAACGCAACGTGGAATAGTGAAAAGCAATTCAACAAACACCTGTCCTCCACCAGGAAAGAACTATTATCAATTAATGGTCCAATGGACATGGGGCACACTGATTAAGAGTAAAGCCTTTTGTATGCTGGCTGTCATGTGACTGCTTCGGTGCCATTGCGCATGGCAGATGAGCTACATTGTCTCAGTACTTTTTATGTAACGTGGTACTCTCTTTTCAATTACACAAGCTCGTTGCCAGTTGTAACACTCCCCGACATGCCCCATATGGTCAA
>NC_133867.1:10766431-10832541 GCF_044706935.1 Curcuma longa | reverse complement strand
CCCCCGCTCGGGACCAAAAACAATCATTCTCTCCTCCCCCGCTCGGGACCTAAAACAAGAATTTAACTCCTCAATTTACTATATATTAGGGGCCAATTGGAAAGTATATTAATATGATCTACCCGGACTTTATCTTACCGCTCCGTGGGTTTATTGAGTGAGTGAAACGAGAGGAGAGAAAGCAATCTTATTTACCTATGATCCTATGAAGTAAGGATTCGTAACTAGAGTTAGTGGAAAGAAAAGTACTTGAACTGAACAGCCGTGGAGGGCTTATGAAAAGGAGTGCACCTCCTTAGAGATCACTGATTCTTTCAGTCCGCGTTGAGTTGCTCCTTGAGAGAGTATACTTTATGATGATGGTCAGAGCTATAGGAGACAGGCTAAAGAGTGAATGTAAAGAGTTCGTTGCACATCTTCTCTTCCCCGCTCACCAGAAGAGATCGACTGGATCTGTCTTGGAGTGTGAGGGCAATGGTATAAGATAGGATCCAATTCCCAGACTGGTTCCTGTGCCGAGTTAGGCTAGCTGGAGCCCGCGCCATATCCTACTATTCCTTGATAGGAGGGTCGTTGCGGAGATTGCCTCACAACGCGGTTCACTATATATATATATATATATTGTTCACGGATGCAGCAATTGAAGCAATCCATCAGAAGCAGTCCGCAACTGATTAGGTAGGGATGAGCACAACTAGGATAGAGCAGAGCACCTGAGCACTGGTTGAAGGAGCTGGGGCGAGCCCAGTCAATAGGAAGTAGACAAGAGTAGGTAGGAGACTCCAATAGGATAGTTCAAGTACTCGTATATTTATACTCAAAGTCGTTCTCAATCTAGTTCAAGTAGGCCAAGCACGAGCTTTACTTGAGTAAGATGGAAGAATTAGAGAGTAAGCAATCAGACAAGATCAGAGTATAGCTCGTAACGGGTGTGGGGCTTGGGCTAAAATCAAGCTTAGACCCGAAGCGAGATCACGCACAGGCAAGTGCGGCTACCTCACCTCACTAGGCTTTGTTCCAATCCTCATCTGAACGTAAGAAGCTCGGGAATCATCATATCATTAATAAGTTCATGACTCACGTATATTGACCAAGACCTCAGGAAATCTTTATAGATAAAGCAAAAGAGACGGACCGGCACTCAACTAAAGTAAGCGGGGAGTGATGTTAGCGAGAGAACTGAACTCATATCAATACAAAGTGGAGAGGTAGATTAGGTGCTCAGAGGCAGAGGAAGGTGATCCGTCAAAATCAGATTCGTGAGGAGCGAACGGGAGTGACGCAGAGTTCAACCGGGTTTAGTTCGCAGAGTGAGGGGGACGCCCAGGGATCCCCAAAACCTATCCAGTGCCAAAGAGAGAGAATGGCTTAACCAAGGCAGAGAACAAGAGCAGGGAAGAGAAGGCAGAGCACAGAAAGAAACCCCAAGAGCACGGAGGAAGCTCTTGCTACGTAGACAGAAGAGTGAATTATTATAGATAGGATCTCTATAGCTCAGGCAGAGGCTGCGAACGAGTAAAGGTGCGAAGCGAGCGAACGAGTAAAGGTAGACTTAGGTAGGAGACCAAGAGACCATTAGATAGGTGCGGACGTAGCCCTTTCATCAGTAGTAAGGGCAGGCAGAGGACCTTCCTTGCCTGGCTAAGGACAAGTTGCTTAGGGCAGTGCAAAGGGAGAAGAGTGGGTCGATTCCCACGTTCATTACATCAATTATATATTCTAGTTTTGAGCCTAAGAAGTCATTATATAGTCGAGCCTATAAAGTCATGGAACAGATTAGCTTTGAAGTAGCATAGCTCAACTTACCCGGAGCGGGGAAGATATAAGTGACGCGGATAGGTAGGACACTCACGCTATGTATGCGTTGACCATAGGTAGGAGACTATATGGGAACTGAGCAAGACCAGAACGGAGCATGCCTATTCATCTTCTTTTCATCCCTGTCCCTGCGAGTAGAGTGAGAAGGGCTATGGCTATTGATTGGCCCGCCTGAGAAGATCTTTCGTAGTTTTGTTGCGCAGCAGACGAAGATTCAAAGGAAAGCAAAGCAAAGCAAAGTGAAAACGAAAGCACGAGTCAACTCAGCAAAGAAAAGTAACCAAGCGACGGCATCGGAGAATAAGACCCGGATCGGAAAGGAGGTGGGAGAATGGGTCCGCTAACTATAAATAAGTAAGCTGGCTAAGTATCTTAAAGAAGGAAAGACCAGGCTCAGTATCTATCTGATAGACGAGGTAGCGACGCTGAAAGAAGAATCAGCCGACAAGATCTTTGTTCAAGTCATAGTGAAAGTCAGTCTAGTACTCCGATGAATGGGATTCGAACCTGCTCAAGGGAAGTAATGGATAGGGGGTCAAAAAGAGCGCCAAGAAAGATGAATGGAAGGTGCGGAGCGCGATCAAAGCAATCCTTTCGAAGCGGGTTGAAGCAATCCGAAAAGATTATATCCAATCACTAAACCGCAGCTTGACCATATTACCAAATCCTATTGAATTTTTATATTTATTTTAGGCCATCAGAAGCCATCCATTAGATCGTAAGAATGAGTTGAGTGAGGGTAGGAGTTGGGGAAGAGGAGAGGCAGCTATATAGAAGCAATCCGCAATTGAAGCAATCAAAAGAAAACCAGATCTATTAATAAGAATGAGTTCGTTTAGGATCAGTTATGGTCCAATCAGCAGTAGGCACGGAAGGAGGCAAAGTAGGGCTTTAGAATCCAAAGCAGGAGCTCACGAGCATGCCTTGAATCACTTTATTAGTTCGTTAGGCCAATGACGACTATTATATAAGCATTTTTTGAGTTCAATACGGCCAAGCACGAGCTTCAGTTCATTGGCCAAATAAAAAAAGAAAGATGCACCTATCCATAGCACAAAACGAAACCCAGATAAAAGCAAGACTCAGAGATCCTAGTCCAAGTGCTGCTCCCTCACAAGGCAAGGCTACGAAAGATGAGAGTACCAGTAAGTGAGCTGAATCAGGTAGAAAAATCCAATCCAAGTAGCAGAGGTAGACTAATACAACAATAGCACCAGTGGAGCTGGACCGAGGCAAGCCTTCTTTTATTGTTGGGTGTGGTAGGATAGTTGATGAATCAAAGTGAATTGGAAAGAAAGGGTTCGATTAGGTCCACTCCCAAGACTACTATGGGTGATATCTACTTCCTCCACAAATGCTTGCTAGCCACTGAACACACTGCCAAGGAGCAGAAGAATGAAAAGAATGAATGGGAAAGGAGAGGTGCGAAGCTGTGATTAGACGAGCGAAGATCTTCTTCCCGTGACGCAGCGAGGAGCCGACTTGAGCTTTGATTACAGAAGCCCACCAAAAAACTGATTATGGAAAGTAGGAGTTATGAGAACAAGGCCCATTAGCGAGCACTGATTGATAGGACCAGCAGCGAGAATGAGATCAAATGTTCTTGTACTGAGGTAAAAGGAAGATGAGCCGACCGCAGGAACGAAGAGTGACTCAGCGAAGATAGAATCACTGACCCGAACCCGCAAGACTAGCCAAAGGGAATGCAAGCAAAGGGAGAGAGCTTAAGTGCAAGTGAAACTGGGCCGGAAGAGATCTTTCAGGCTATGCCTAGAAGATTCAAAGGAAAACACGAGAGCACGAAACGAATGCGAGGTCCGGAAGTATAGTATGGCTAGGGAGTCCCAATTAGAATAGTGAGGGTATCGTCAGATAGCTCGACCAACGGGAGCCCTAAAATAAATATAAATAAATTATAGTAAGGGGTGAGAAAATATTCGACGCGGTTCTTCTTATCTCTTATAATAGAATGAGTTCGGGGAGGGCATGTGATCGACGAGGAACGAAGCACTGTGATAACGATGCGACTGCTCAATTAAAGTAAAGAAAGAGCAAGCCAAGAAAAGTGCTTAGCGAGTTCCACGGCTTGGCAGACTCATCAGATTCCTTGGAAGCTTAGTAGATGAATTAGGAGGAGTACACTTCAGTTCTAGAAAGACTTATCGAGAGCATCGTACTCCACGTTGCTAGCACTATTATGTATAGCTCGTCCCAACCGCTACTTAAATACGAATAAATACGAATATAAGAAAGGCATTACATTCTGTAGTAGTGAATGAAGGTACGAGTGACAAATGATCAAAACTACGAAACTTATAAGTAGTTCACCAAAGCGAAATCTAAGCAAATCAATCAGCGTCAGTAAACTGAGAGATCACTCTTATGAATAAGACTTTGAATTGATGAACAAAGACGGAGTGAGAGCTGAGCGAGTGAAATAGAAATAGTATATCGTGGGATGCCCTTACTGGATTGAGCAAGTGAAACGATAGGAGAGAAAGATGGTATATTGATTATATCTCCCGCTCGGGACCTAATACTATAATTTGATCCTTGGCCCGCTCTGGACCATATACTATTTTCTTTTCCTCCCCCGCTCGGGTAACGACATTCTAAATCCTGTCATGAGTTCTGCCTCTGGTCTGACTCTCACTATCTATCTTTGTCTTTGGTCTGCCCTTGATTCTCTAATGACTTTAGGATTCGTGATAATGATTGTTTGTTTGTCCCGTGCGACAAAGACCAAAGGACGGATGGAAAGGGATGCCCTGTATATATATTGGGGAGAGAAATTAGGTATATTCTTTTATCCCCCGCTCGGGCCATCCGTTTACCTACAGACGGAGAGAGAGCATTGCGTAGATGCAGAACTCTTTACTGGAATGACTATGTTGTTACAGCTCCAGCTAGGTACTTTCTACCGCCTTTGTGAGAGAGTTACGGGTTCGGCTCCCTCTGCTCAGTTGCCTTCAGGCATTGTTTTAGGAACCCAGGTTCATTTTTGGTTGCTCGGTCGTCTCCTTCGACCTCTTCGTTTTGCTCCTTTGGGTATGCCTCTTTGGTTTATGCCCTTGACTCCTACTCCTAGTCTTATCCGTCGAAGCCGGGCCTACGTACTCTCCCATTTAATAATCAGGAGCTACTATCTTGAATCTATCCTGGACTATAATGAATCGAGTCACATGTCCTATGGAAATAAGCAAAAAGGAGCTCTATGGCAAGAAAGGCTACTCTTTTTTAAATCCCTAATGAAAGATATTGAAAGACATTTCCCTATATGACTTATATTGAACATGATTGATAAAATATAAGTAACATAGGGCGTACCTATCCCCAACGATTGTGTTTTTGAGCTGCCGTAGAAGTAAATAGCCCCAAAAGAGACGATCATCATTGGTAATAGACTTCCAGGCTCTACTCTATATCTGCCCACTATCACCCTCTATTCAAGGGAACCGTGGAGATCGAGGGGTTGAAGGGTAGCAAAAGATTCTTTTATCAAACCCTTCACCTCGCCTGGGTCAGTCATTATAGATTTGAAAGTTGCTGAGCGAACTCGCGACGCCCCCTAGAAATACTAAACCACGATAGATAGAGCCGGACCAACTGATCCCCCCGGATGATCCCGACTCTTAATTATGTGTCGGTGATGAGCAGGGGAATCCCCGATCGACTTAACGAAAGCAGGTTGACTCCCCGACCCTGCTGCAAAGCAAGACTACACAGTAAAGATAGAATGCGGTGTGGTACTCCGTATTAGTCTCACTACTTCTCTCGCAAGTACGAGGGAGGCTCCTTCTGTGGTAAGGTTGCCAGTAGCGGCTATGGCGATTCCGATCAATAATCCCCGTAAGCGCCCGGTGCGTTCAAAGACACCGCGCGAGGAAAGCTGAGGCAGTCGTTCAATGAAATTGATGAAGAAAGCAAGTCCTTAACTTCGTACTCTGCCTATTAGCCAAGGATCTTATAAAGATTGAAGGACCGCCCTACGCACTACTATTCACTGAGACCGGTCTCCACTCTCCTTGACCCACCGATCATGCCGGTGTGATGGACGGCGTCTGGAGTCAAGCAATTCGACATCAGTACTCTTTTGCGGGTTCATACCCCACAAAGTAGCCGTTGTAGAGGCTGACCTCTCTCCAGGCACAGGGAGCGCAGAGCAATATATCTCCTGGCTCCTTCCAATATCGCAGAATATTGATGGTCGGGGCTTCATTGCTCACAAAAAGGCCTCTACCCTGCCTGGGAATGAATCCCTGGATGGTGCCCTGCTTCCAATAAGGGCGGATCATTAAAAAGCGGAAAGAGCTGTACAAGCGCGAAGAAAGATCAATTCTCTCTGAGTAGGAAAGATCAAGGGTTCACCAGATTAAGAGTGAGAGGTATGGGCTAGGCCAATCGTTAGAAAGCCTGATCCCCAGCCTCAAACTCTATACGAATCGAAGAGTGAAGAATATTCCAAGACTGGCCCGGATCCTTTGGGACAACTTAGAACGAATGCTTCACTAGAGGCCTGTATATATATTTGCTCAAAGAAGAAGGATAAGGAAGAGCGATCGGGCACATGTGAAAGATCTTCCGTCTACAGCTAGAGTAAGTACGAATTTAGTCTTCCTGGTTTGCTTGGAGCAATAATAAGCGGTCCTTTCTATAAGCCCGAAGGGAAGATCAAGTGAAAGCTTCGGGCTCTCGCTTAGGAAAGTAGCCTGCTTTTCTTTATGGCTTGAGAACTTATATAGTATGGGCCCCTCGACACGTCGCTATCGCAGGTCGTGCCCAAAAATATAGAAGATTAGTCGTAAATAGCCCCAAAGGCTATTTATCTGCTCTGCGTAGCAGAGGAACTTATATTATATACAGGCGGATTAGTCTACGCCTTTGGGGCTATTTATCTCCTTTGGGAATTTATATTATATACAGGCGGAATTTATATTTATTTTAGGACATCAGTTATTGTATTTTTTACTATTCTTGTATGTGCATTTATTCAATTGGTATGTGCATTTCTCTAGCTACAATAAATTCCCATCTTTCATTCCTTACCCCAAAAAATCTAGTAAATTACGCAATTGTAGACTAATCCGACGTACTTATATTTTTGGGCACGACTGGTGCTGCCCCTAATATAGTAAAGTAAATTGAGGGACGACTTTATGCGATTATTATTATAATAGCGACGTGGAGGCACGAAGACAAGAATCAAGCGCAATCGGATCAACGGGCCCCTTTCCTTCGTGCTACGCGAACCACTCCATTTCAGTCTAACCTTCTCATGCTTGGAAAGGAGATTTCCTAAAAGACCGCCGGGTGCTTTTTGCCCTTTAAGACGACCTCTTTATGGCGAATTCTCCTGGTAATAAGGACGGCACATTACCACACCACTTTTCATACCTTGATTTACAATCGTCTTCCGCATAAGTATATCTAGGGCCCTTTTAGATGCTTAGTCTATCTTAATCCAGAGCAGAGATATGATTCCCCTTCTTATACTTAGCATGATAATAAGATGACCATCTCGATTTATTGGTTTGTGGAGCATTCGAAAACAGCAAATCCCATTCCTAAACCTCCTTTATCAGTAGCCCTGCACAGCTTGCTCCAAACAATCTTTCTTATGGTGCTACCGGATGCCTTTCATATAATGTATGCTTCTATAATTGGCAGAGAAGATGATAGGTATTGTGAGGTAAGAAGATGTTCCAGATAAGCCCTATCCCCGCGGAGAGCATAGAAGAGCGCCACGCATCATTTTCCACTGCTCGAGAGAAAGCCGTAAGAGAAGATGCTTCTGGCCTTCTTACCGCAACTCTTGGATGCTGGAGAAAGAAAGAAGACCCGATCTCTTATCACCGAAGACCATGGTCTCATCTGCGAATAGAAGGTGACTCATCAGTACCCCATACCCCTCTTCTGCGATGATGACGAACGTAGGAGGTGTCTCCTTGTCTTAATCCCCAGGAAAAGCCTGATTCCATTGCCCTTACTATATATTTGGCAATGAAAGACCCTCTCCACCCAATGCACCTACCTCTCGTCCCAAGCCAATGGGGAAGTGGAATCCGAAGAATGAGCACAAAGGTCAGATTGAGGGTAGGGAGCTGGGGCGGGTCGATTCCTGTCAGCAGCAGCGCAATCCCAGGGAGCAGATCGGAATTTATATTTATTTTAGGGTTAGTCGTAAATAGCCCCAAAGGCTATTTATCTGCTCTGCGTAGCAGAGGTACTTATATTATATACAGGCGGATTAGTCTACTTAGTCGTAAATAGCCCCAAAGGCTATTTATATGCCTCTGCGTAGCCGAGGTACTTATCTTATATTATATACAGTTAGTCTACGCCTTTGGGGCTATTTATCTTCTTGGGGCTATTTATCTCCTTTACTAGATTTTTGGCTCAATTTACTTTTATATTAGGCCTGCATTTATTATCTTCTACTGGACCCATCTTTCATTCCTGCATTTATCTCCTGTATATAATATAAGTTCTAATCCCCCTTACTATAATATTGGCTATATTTTTGGGCACGACCTGCGACAGCGACGTGTGCTCAGGATGCCTAGAGTCGCACAACGAGTGGTTTCCAATCGTTTCAACATCTCATTTATAGAATTTGTTCCTCTTTTCCTCTTTCTCCCCGTCGTTCTCACTCGGCCCTCAGTTCATGAGTTATTGTTAGGCCGTTGTAGCCCGTAGACTAGTAGTGCGTTCACTCCCTTTCGAGTAGGACTCACTAAGGAATAGCTTTTAGAAAGATTCTTTGGTAGGAAGGTCTCTCAATTCCTATACTATGCTCCCAACAGCTGATTCTAATGTAATGTCAAACCTTCACGTATTCTGATTCACTTGCCCAAGAAAGGGCTATGCGCGGATTGCTGCTTCCACTGCGCTACCTTCCGTACGCCAGGCAGCCTGACTTTCCTTTTGTATCTGTCTTGTCAAGGTAGAAGATGTGACATTAGTTCGAAAAGAATTAAAGTGGCGAATTCTCCCTAACAGGGCATTGCATCTTATTATATGTCACTTGTTCTATAATACTGTAGCTAGCTCTCCCCCTCTGCCTACTATCTAGCTGCAATCCTTCCCTTAACCCTAATCATACTTAAGACATGGAATTGGATGCTTCTTACCTAAATAAATAGAAGAGTGAGGAGGGAATGGCCAAAGCAAGACTGATTAGCTCGCGGTCGTAGCGGTTCCTCCTTCAAGAGCTATTGGGGATCCATTCGCCGGAAGGAATGAGAGGACTGAGCGAAATGCCACCTGAAAGGACCACCAACCAGTGAGCCGTCACAGAGTCTCCCGCTAACTCATGCCAAACCCTTATGAAGCGACTTTTTCCAATTCAGCCTTTGTGACTTCATCAGTCTACCAATAGCAGCATGCCAGTACTTTGCCCTAACTACGAAGCTTGAGTCCTGTCTTCGCCCGTGAACGCAACAGGACGCGGTCGTCTAACTCGACTTCCGCTGCGAGTCTCATTGCAGCTCTCTCCTGCAGTAGTGATGACGGTTCGCCACACCAGACATCACATCCCCTTGAAGTGAAGTTCCACTTCAATTGCCACAAGAGAGCATCATGGCATTTCTTCCGTATGAGTGGTAACAGCACTCTAGCCCGGTCTACCACGCAAAGTGTCCCAATGACACATCGACCTCTACCGTATCGCATTCTTGCACATGCATAGGTAATAGTGAGATCCTGGGTACCATCCTTTTCAGCCCTTTCCTTTGTCTCACCCTCTTGGCAACGTAAGCCATCAGTCGTCTGCACAATGCACGACGGACCATAGCCAACTTCCCAATCTGCGTCTTTCAAGCAGCCATCGAAGCCCAAAGCCTATGGGTCATTCAAAGGCTTCAACCGACTTCCCATTTCTAGATCATTCATATTGAGTGACGTAGCCCATTTCGTTAACAAAGAGGGGTGGCATCCGAAAGATCACCCGATCGAGCACTTTTCTTTGCGCCACTCGAAGACCCACCAGGTCGACCCTTAACAGTCATAAGACCATCACCTATGGTAGCGTGACCAAGATCCTTCTATCTTCCTAATGTCTCATTAGAGCGATTGGGGAATTCAAAAGCTTTCATGAAATGAATCCTCCTTTCGTCAACTTTACGCCCCTTCAACAGAATCTGCCGTTCAGTCTTTCTTTTTCTTTGGCGGGCACACTGTCCTTGATTTTGATTCAAGAGGTTGTGGGCAGGGGATGCGAAAACAGCTCCTTATATAAATACATTAAATAAAAGCCCGTCTGCTAACTCTTTCTTTCTCATTCTGTTTCATGTCGGAAATGCCGTTGAAAGATGAATCCTATGTGCACATCCTTCTAATAGGGCTCGATGCATCCCCGCTTGTTTGCTTATGTTGGCATATTAGAATAAGGATTGCCTTATTCCGGATTCAATAGCAACAGGCCTCCTTTCCTTCCCTGGGCTTGACCGGAATGACAGGACTGCTACCGTACTGTGCTAAAGGAATGCTTTCTCTCTTCCAAACGGGGTTCTCGACTTGCTACTTACTTTTCCTTTCTTTCCGCTTCGCAAGGGGCGCGAACGAATAGACTGAAGTAGTCCTTTTGTGGCTGGTCAGCTCTGAGGAATGCCCTTCTCTTTATTTAGGAGCGAAAGAAGAGGGATGCGTTTAAGAAGAAGAAGCCGCTATTTTATCCACTATAGTTCGACTCGAAAGGTCTTTCCGTGACCGAGTTCAGTGAACCGAGTTACATACCAGTTTCGAGAGGCTCTTAAGAATCTGTCTTTTTTGGCTAAGGGGATTGAGAGGAATGAGGGCACAGATTCGATAGTGCTCCACTGCTTAGGCGTAGAATAATTTCCTTATGAAAATATGCTCCTATATCCTACTGATCTTCTTTGGACAGCGCACTGAGGTTGATATGCCTTGATCGCCTAGTCCAGATTCCTCCCACAGAATGTCTAAGAGAAAACGTAAGGCTTTCCTTTAAAAGGGGATCCTTAAGAATCCAAGCCTCTTTCTTAGCATAGGTGAAGCTCCTTTCGTGTACGACAGTTATCGGTTCAAAAGAAGGCTGAGTTCAAAGGCAAGAGGAATGGGCCGGGTTTTCGGATTCCTACTTTGAACAGTTATCACACTGAACCGCTTATCATATGAATTAGACTGAACGGAACTCAGCTTAGATTGTGTTGTCACGCTAACTCTATGATTTAATAATCTGCTCTTTGAACATTGAACAACAGATTCTATAACAAGAGGGTGTTTGGCTGAACGCTGCCCGGAGGAAGAGTTTGAGTTCCAGGTAACAGATTAGAAGATTCATGAGACGTGCAAAACCAAAAGTGCCAAGTTTCGGGGGGCGAGGATTCGTCTAAAAGGTTCAAGTCTAGAGTCTTCCTCAAGGGGCTCGCAAGGAGTCATTTCAAAGCAAGTGGGCATTTCCAAGGGAAGACTCGGTCCGAAGTGCCAAGAGGCCTGGTGTCCAATCGACTTTCTTTGTTGGATTTCAATCATAGGCATCAGACGCGAGCTTTGCCTATCAGACTCAGCAGACTGAACTTCTAACATGAGTTAGACTTGTAAAATAGAGTTCTTCCCCTTCCTACGAGATCTAGTAGCGTCCCCTTCTTCGCCATAACTGTTTTATAGAAAAGAGTACGGTAATGGTCCGAACTGTAGGATTCGAGCACGCCAGGCTCTATTATAATGGATTAGATCGATCACTCGTAGCTAGTCGAATTCTTGTTCCTGTAAGCCAAGCAGCTATCGAAGAGCGTAGGAGAGAGAGATAAGCATAGGATAATAAATAGGTTGTAAGATGCCGCTGCTATTGGTTGATTCGCATCGGTAGCTGCTCTTGAGACAATGGCCAAGAGGTCCTTCTCTAACTTAAGCAAAGCAGGCTTGACCTATCCATCCATAGAGAGGCGGGCAGAGAGCAAGTCCTAAGACTACAGAACGAGAGCAATTCTTAAACATCTAGAAAGCGGTAGATCGTAAACCAACCTTCATGCCCCTAGCAGCCCGGCAAGAGAGTGCTAGATCTTATTTATAGGTTCCATCTTGATTGAAACTTAAAGTAAGAAGGTGCCCCAGGTAGCTTGTCTCCCGAAACAACCGTAGTAACATATAGCTATAGCTACCCAATGATAAAAAGCTACAATACAAGCTATTCTAACCTGGGCTAATGTTTAAGTATGGTTACGAGAAAATGCGGAATCCCATAGCGACAGTTCGTGGATAATCTGATATTGTAGGATGGGTGTCGCGGGTCTCACTCCTCCGCCTAGCGATTGCAGATACTTAAGATAAAGTAGTAGGGTTTTTGGTCTTACGGCTTTACCTATCTCTATCTGGCCCTTCTTTGTAATGTAAGTTTAGATAAGATTCTTCCAAGGTTTCTAAGAGTGAAGTCTACGCCAGTACCCCCATCCGGGTATCTCCCTAAAAGCCGAATTCACTTCCGAATCTATCAATTCTCCTACGTATCCTTTCTCCTGCAGCTAGTGCTAAAGGCGTGGTTCGGTTTATTAGTCTAGAATAAATCGTTGTACTTCGACGTTGAGCTACGGGGTCGCTAACCCCTGGTTCTAAGATTCAAGTATATGTATGTGAGGACGGCCATCCGGTTAGCTGCCTCTGCTCTTCTTCCAGCTTCAAAAGTGCTTTCTCATTCCTAGCTGTTGGATCAGACTGTGCAGAATGAGTCTTCCTTGCCTAGGCAGTTGGTCTAAGGTGAAAAGAAGAAAGATTAAAGCTGTTCTCTTGTCTCTCAGGATAGAACAAAACCTTCTCCCATATTCAATTGGTGACCAGAATCAAGGAATGCGCGTGAACTTGATCGAGAAGGCCTCGGTGCTACCTTTCCTTCAGGCATTCCTACGGGTGAGGTTTCCTTTCTACTGAAGTTCAGTTCGGTCTCAGCCCGAGGCTAGTACAGTGCGAAGATTCTAGTTCTCATTTGGCTCCCCTTGCCTTGAGTGAACAACCGCAATCTCTCCTATCTATAAGTGTACTCTATCTATCTCTAGTAAAATGAAATATGAAATAAGAAATATGCTTTGGGAGTGTGAGATACGCGGACGGGGAGTACGCAGCCGAACAACCGCTGGGGCTGTAAGTAGTGATAGCTGAACTAACCAGCCCTAAAATAAATATAAATTCCGCCCCTGGAGCGGACATTTAAATCGGAAATCAACGTCGGATCCCGGCTACCCTCGTTATTCTCTTTCGCTGGCGAGAGTCGAAGAGAGGACGACAGTTGAAGTTGAGGACGACAGTTGAAGTTGAGGACGACAGTTTTGGACGACAGTTGAAGCAAGAAATGCAAAGAACCTTCACAGAAGCCAAGGAGCACTCCTGCCTTGGAGAAGCCAAGAGATGGATTTCACGACGTCCTAAGGGAATAATAAGAGTGCGTGAATGTAGAGGGACAAAGAGTGTGCGATCATTCCTGGTTATGGAAAGCAAGGTCCGAGCGAGTGACGTCGTTGACACTCGTTCCTCTAGTGGAGTGGAACATTCCAGTTGAGATAGTGGAGTGGTACATTCCTCTTTCCAGACTATCCATACTAGCTGTCTTCTTCATTCCAGACTACTAGCTCTCTCAATAAGGTAGAACTTATATTATAGCGGTCAACTTTCGAACGATCCTAGAGGTCTAGAGGCCGTCAAAGTGTCTGACTACAGTAGAGCGAGACTCTTAAGCGATAGGAATGGCTACAATAGTCACTTCCCCCCTCTTTCCATAGGGAATGGGAATCGTCTGCTTTGCTCTTCTTTTTCGGACACATTTGGCATGGCGCTATAAAGACCCTTGTTCTGAGATGTTTTAGCTGGTATTGATCCATATTTTGATGCTCAAGTGGAATTTGGAGCATTCCAATAAATAGGAGATCCAACTACAAGGAGACAAGTAGTCTGATACAAGATTGCTCTGGTATCTTTCGCCTCTGATTCTTGGGTGAGAGTCTTTAAGAAAGATTGACTTGTGAATCACTATCTTATCTTGATCTTTATATTTGATACAATATGGTAAACGATGCGGTGTGGAAGCGTCAAGCACGATTGAATCTATGGTTTATACATTCCTTTGAGTCTCGACGGCTCATCTTATTCGCTATCTTTTATCGAGATCCACCTAAGGTTCCAACTAAATAAGTCAAAGAATTGATCATTATTTCAACCATCTGGGAGAGAGATTACTTCAACTAGTCCCCGTGTTCTTCGAATGGATCTCTTAGTTGTTGAGAGGGTTGCCCAAAAGCGGTATATAAGGCGTACCCAGTAAAGCTTACAAGTAAACCAGATATCAAGATGGCGATGAGGGTTGCTATTTCCATTTGTAGACTCTTTCCCTTCCAAGAGCTGCAAAATCGTTCATTGCGTCGGATAGTTGGGCTGGGTTAAGCTAGGCTCCTCGGGCAAGTAGTCCGGAGGTAGTGTGGTTGTAAGGGGGAAAGAAGTGTTTTTAGTTGTCAATTAGCAAGAGTGATTTTGGTTCCAGAGTTCAGTCAGTTTTTATTGATAAAATGATAGCCAACTGTTTTCCCAAAGACCTTGACTATGAGGCCAAGGACGGGCCTTTTTAGCTTATCACTTGAACACTTTGAGAAGCCCCGTCGTTATCACATATTCGGCTCTCTCCCTAAATTACGGTATTGCGAGCTATCTGACAGGGTAATATTATAGTAGGCGTTCTCACTCGGCCCTTACTTTACTGACTATCAGAGTCCAAATATCTATCTTTTCTTCGCCCAATATATATACAGGGGCAGATTATTACCAGTATAATTGCGTGCCTGCAAAAGGAGATAAATAGCCCCAAGAAGATAAATAGCCCCTTTGGCTATTTATATGCTCTGCATAGCAGAGGTACTTATCTTATATTATATACAGTTAGTCTACGCCTTTGGGGCTATTTATCTTCTTGGGGCTATTTATCTCCTTTGGGGCTATTTACGACTAATCCGCCTGTATATAATATAAGTACCTCTGCTATGCAGAGCAGATAAATAGCCTTTGGGGCTATTTACGACTAATCAGGGGTAGCAGAGGAACTTATATTATATACAGGCGGATTAGAACTTATATTATGAATGCAGGGCCTTTGGGGCTATTTATCTCCTTAGTCGTAAATAGCCCCAAAGGCTATTTATCTCCCCAAAAATCTAGTAAGTTGTAGCAGAGGTACTTATATTATAGTAAGGCGGATTAGTCTACGCCTTTGGGGCTATTTATCTCCTTTGAACTTATATTATAGTATGGCGGCCCTGTATATATATTTGAACTTATATTATATACAGCCCTTACTATAATTTATTTAGCCTAAAATAAATATAAGTTTTAGGCTTAGTCGTAAATAGCCCCAAAGGCTATTTATCTACTCTGCGTAGCAGAGGAACTTATATTATATACAGGCGGATTAGAACTTATATTATGAATGCAGGGCCAAAGGGGCTATTTATCTCCTTTACTAGATTTTTGGGTATTGGGAACTTATATTATATACAGAACTTAACTATATGTTGACTTTCTTTTAGGGCCTTAGTCGTAAATAGCCCCAAAGGCTATTTATCTGCTCTGCATAGCAGAGGAACTTATATTATATACATAAGGATTAGTCTACGCCTTTGGGGCTATTTATCTCCTTCGGGAACTTATATTATATACAGAACTTAACTATATATTTAGATTGATTTTAGGGAATTGACTATATTTTTGGGTATTGGGAACTTATATTATATACAGAACTTAACTATATGTTGACTTTCTTTTTAGGGATATATCGGGAATTTATTATAGTATGGCGGCCCCACTATATATTTGGCGATCGGATTAGTCGTAAATAGCCCCTTTGGGGCTATTTATCTCCTCGCGTAATTTACTAGATTTTTGGGGAGATAAATAGCCCCAAAGGCTATTGTAGACTAATCCAATCGACTCTGCTATGCAGAGGAGATAAATAGCCCCAATATTTACGACTAATCCAAATCTCCTCAATTTACTACTATATTAGGCCCTGTATATATATTGGGGAGATAAATAGCCCCAATATTTACGACTAATCCAAATCTCCTCAATTTACTACTATATTAGGCCCTGTATATATATTGGGGAGATAAATAGCCCCAATATTTACGACTAATCCAATCGCCAAATATATAGTAAGGGGCTACGCAATTTATACAATTTACTATATTTTAGGCCATGTTAGACCTGTTGCTTGGATCGACCGATAGGGCCGACTATAAGGGCCGAGTGAGTTAGACGGGGCGACAGCGACGTGGCACTTCTTCCACTCTCTAAGGAGAAAAGCGATTGAAAGAAGGGTGCAAGTATCGACAGCTAAAGGCCCTCCGTCACTTTGAAGGCTACTTAGTTAAGGTTCCCCCGCTGCCCCTGAAAGAGAGAAAGTAGCATGAATTAGGTGAGAAATCCATTTTATCTGGGCTATGGTTACGATTACGATACCTGGTTGACCTTCATTTACTTACATAAATAGACGGTCCATCCAGTTAAGGCATTAACGCAAGAGCTTAGCAAAAGTAGACCCGCTATCTTAAATGCATAGAAAGATTCTGCCTAGCTAAGTTGAGTGCTTTCGCACGTGCTCAGACTCGCTGGCAGAAGAAAGTCCAACGGAAAGCGGCTATAAATAGTAGAGAAAAGAACAAAGAACATAAAAAGACCACAATAAATACCATATTGCACATATAGGATAATAAGACAAGACGTGAGAGACTTATTCTACTCTTTTGCACAACACACTTTCTACATTCATCCAAATATAGTGAGAGAGAGTGTAAGTGAGTGATAGGCCGAGTTCGCCGGGACTCATCTAATTGGTGCACAGGTTATTCAATGAACTGGGATAGAGAAGGAAAGATCAGTCTATGTGCGGGCTTCGATAAGATCACTTAATCTGGACCATACTTCCGTGGCTAGCTCCCCATGCAGAAAGAAATGTCCTATGGTTCACCTTTCTTACTAAAAAGAGAGGGTTCCAGGTTAGCTTATGGAGACTCTGTATCATGAGCGTATCTTTGAAGAGCAACTCCATCTTCTCTATCATCTATCCATGACTCTTCTTAATCGAGGCACATCTCCGCTCCAATTGAAAGAAAAGAAGGAACGAATGATAATGACGTGCTCGAGTCTCTCCTCGCCTAGTCGGTAGTTAGAATAAGCACTCTACCACCAGGCCAACTGAATCCTTTCCAAGCCGTCCACCAAGCAAGATTCGTTGCCTGATCTTATCAAGAGACTAACCTATATATTATATAATGACTTTGAGTTAGTATGAAGAGGCCTGGCACAGCAAGCCTTCCCCTTCGTTGGATTTTCTTCATTACCATTGGAAGAGGCTTTCAAGACAGAAAGCCGAAACCGAACAAAGAATAATAGGTCTTATGGAAGAACTGGAGTATAAGGAGGTCGGCGGAATTTATATTTATTTTAGGCCTAGAGTCAGTGACCTACTTTCCCTTCTCTCCTCTACTTAACCTTCCGTTCATTCGCTGTCAATTCCTCCCCGAGCTCAAATTAAATAAGAACTCGCTGCTTCGCTTGCCTGCTTCTTGGTGCCGCTTTTCACTTCTTCCAACTGGAGACTGGTGACTTTCTAAGAACCGTGCTACAAGAAAACAAAACTTCTGTCTATTTTATTTGTTGAAAGAAACTGGAGGGGAAGAAATGGAATGGAAATGGCTTTGAAGAGGTGTGCGAATTTGAGAGTAGATCTAGTAGACTGGTTGTTGTTCTAGAGCTCTGAGTATAGTCTCGTATCGCTTAAAAGGAAGCGGGGTGAGTCAGAGTATGGACACGCTTTTATCTGCTTTTCCTCTACTGAGCCAACTTCGTTCCGTAAGCATATTGTATTGATAATCAGACTGAATAAAAAGACGAACATAGTAGCACTAAATACACACAATCAAGACATTCATAGCACGTCAGAAAGACTAAAGACAAAAATAGCACTCATGGTGCTAGAGAGTGATCAAAAGACTCAATACTCGAAGAAAACACTTTCAAAAGACCTGATAGTAGAGAAAAGACACATAAAGACACGTAATAGAGACAATAAAGACATTCATGCCCTTGCACATCTTAATAAGACAGTAAGTGAGAGAGAGTGAGTGGCGAGAAAAGACATCATCAAGACTTGAGACCATCATGCAGTGCTTTAGAGTTTCCGTGCTAAAGAGACAACACACTTTCTGGACTCGCACATATTAATAAGAGACTGTAAGTGATAATCATACCTTAAGTGATCTCAGGCTGGGGTTCTTTTTGTTCTCTCTCTCGCCCTTTCACACTAATATGGTTTCATCTGATAAAATAAGAAAGCAGACATTGGTATGGCATGGCTTGACCCGAGGGCAGAAAGAAAGGACAGCGAAACCCCTCTCACTCTTTTCATTCACGTAGCCTTAACGTAAAGCCATAAGGTTCTCCTTTCTCGTCACTAATAAGTTTCTAGTGAAAGTGGGGAAAGGAAGATGGGAATTTATATATATAATCTACAATGATCCCATAAAGACAGATGGAATTGGCCCACAAGGAGCGTCTGTCCAGCCCGCTCTTTCAGTATCGTCTTTCAGTTCCATTCATTGATATGTGCGTCCATACCATTGAGATCTCAGTGGTCAAAGAAGCTTCGAAGTGCCATACCTGTGCTACTCATCATTCAATTCGATTTCCTGTCTAATCGCATTGATTCTCCCTTGACGCATGTAATTGACCAATCACTAGATCGATCTACTACATGAATTCTTTGATGTATGAGGTAGGCTCAAATCCTTGTGCTTTTACCTCGCAATAAAATGCTTCTCTTGCGGGGGGCAATGGCATTTCATCAACAGATACCACATTTTGATGCGACCTCTCTCTCACATCTCTTTGTAAAGTGTGAATGTCCTCTCTTCTCTGGCCACCTCTCAGGCTGGGCCTTGGTTTGAAGGAGAGCCAGAACAGCATTCCCAGTATGACTTGCCTAGCTAGTGCTTCCTAGCTTACAGTACGAAATGCATTTATGTTGTCGCACAGCAGGGTATCTGCTGAACGAGGAGCTTTACCCACCGCATGTTAATGTTAGCGCCTCTCTCTTCTCTCTAGTGCCAAAGTCCTAAGCTTGGGTTTATCAAAGTACCTTTCTTTGAAGCTAGAAAGAAAAGTGCTTCACCCCCTAAAATAAATATAAAGGAGATAAATAGCCCCAAGAAGATAAATAGCCCCTTTGGCGTAGACTAACTGTATATAATATAAGATAAGTACCTCTGCTACGCAGAGGCATATAAATAGCCAAAGGGGCTATTTACGACTAAGTAGACTAATCCGCCTGTATATAATATAAGTACCTCTGCTACCCCTTACTATAATATTGGGCAGATAAATAGCCTTTGGGGCTATTTACGACTAAGCCCCTAATATAATAATAAGTCGAACGCCTTACTATAATATAACCCTGTCTCACTCTCCATCTTTCATGAAAGAGGATCCAGAGAGTGGCTAAGTCGAAGCGTATCAATCCCAGCCACGTCTCCTTCTTTTCAGCGGAGGGACGAGCGGAAAGAACATACCGAAGACAATCAAGAATAAACACATAAATACACGTCATAAAGACAAAAGACCATCATTAAGATATAGTGCGAGTATAATGAGGAACGTAGTTCCAAAAGCAAGTAATGCGCGGATGTTGTGTGAGAGAGTCGTGACCTCTCTCGGCCTTATCTGAAGAGCCGAAGAAGACTATAAATGATCAGTCTCATGCAAAATCATGCCCTTACTGTGCCAAAGTGAGTCATTTCTTTCCATGAAAGAAGAGTGAAAAGCGACCCCCTCTCACTAATCCACGAATCCTAAAAGCTATACACGTCGTTATCACACCCTATTATTACCAGTATACTTGCGTGCCTGCAAAAGTAGTTCTATTCAAAACTACCGCGCCAAATATATATACAGGGCCTCGCCCCTTCAGCAGATTATTACCAGTATAATTGCGTGCCTGCAAAAGGAGATAAATAGCCCCAAGAAGATAAATAGCCCCTTTGGCTATTTATATGCTCTGCATAGCAGAGGTACTTATCTTATATTATATACAGTTAGTCTACGCCTTTGGGGCTATTTATCTTCTTGGGGCTATTTATCTCCTTTGGGGCTATTTACGACTAATCCGAAACTATTCAAAACTACGAAAGACCTGCAGCAAATTATAGTATTACGAACTTAATATATATACGGGGTGAAATATATAGTAAGGGCCAAAAATCTAGTAAAAGGAGATAAATAGCCCCAAAGGCCCTACTTACTATAATTAAGTTCTAATCCGCCTGTATATAATATAAGTACCTCTGCTACGCAGAGGAGAGAAATAGCCTTTGGGGCTATTTACGACTAATCCGAAATTGACTCTTTCCTAACTATAAAACGTACTGACAACTTATATTATAGTATGGCGGCCCTTTAGGTCGATCCCGTCGTTCTCACTCGGCCCTGCCCTTATAGTCGGCCCTATCTTTCGTCAGCAACGAGTTCAGTCGTGTTGCAGTCTATCGGTTGCTTTCCTCTTTCTCTTTCTGTCTAATCCAGCATTTAAGCTGACCTTTGAGTACTTTGAGATTATGAACACATTCTTTTCTCTGGCAATTGTGTTCTATCTGGGGAGGCGAACTGATCAACGAGAAAGAGGCCCTACTCAAACTGCACTCATGCCTCTCCTGCATCAAGTTGACCGCCCCCCCTACGTAGTGATTCTATCAATCATGTACGTAGGTAGGACCCTCCATTCTGATTGGTATATCATGAAAAAAGAAAGCCATTTGCACCAGGCGCACTGCGCTTTCCCTTGCCCAGATCTTCGCTTTTATAAGTCAAGTAATGGTGACACGCCGAAGACAGGAGCCTCGTAACATGTTGACGAAGACCTCCTGTCTTAGGGTTCGGTCAGTAGAGAGGACGACTTTGCCTCCCTTCATAGCCCCGCTCTCTAGCCGCCCCACACTAGTAAACTCCCGTTGATCATATAAGTGGGAGGGAACGTGTTACATTAGAGGTGAACGATCAGAGATGTCCTATAATCACCACGATGAAGCTGGTCCCTCTTTTAGTAGACTCCTTATTCATGAAGAAATGAATGCCGGGCTCTCCTTATTCATTCTATGGGGCACTGCTAACCCCCAAGAAAGATCTTAATGCTGATCACTTCTTTGACGGCATCACCCTTCACTTGTAGTCCTCCTTTGAGTCTAGGTTAAATTGGATGAATCTGTCAAGTCAAGGTCAACGTACGTAGCAGCGGTGCATCGAAGGCCGCCCGTGATACAGGAGGTCACAGAAGAGTTAAAGGATGTCATGCCTCCTGAGCTACCCATTCCCTCCAATCCGGGAACTGGTCAACCATTAAAGAAGAGGAGCGGACCAGAAGAGAATCCCGACTAAGGGGAAGGTATAGTTACGTGTGAGAACTTGTATACAATGGAAAGATAATGCATTAACATACCAAAAGGGATCGTTACCGGAATGTCTGTCATCAATTGAACTCCATACTGACCTGAGACCAATCTGTAATATAAGTTCCGGGCCGCCTGTATATAATATAAGTTCCCAAGGAGTTTGGCGTACTATATTTTTGGGCACGCAATTATACTGGTAATAATCCGCTGCTAGGCGACTACAAGGGCTCTGTCGAAGAATGAAGGTGCAGTGAGGAAATAATAGGCTCTGCGAGACCTAGTTCACTCTCCTGCTGCACTAAACGCTTTGGGAATGCATCGTACGTCCGGTCCGGGCTTCGGAAGAGAAACTCGGCTCAACCGGTGCGGCAGAGAAGGCAGAGGACAGAAGGATAAGGGAAATTGTAGATATGTGTAGGGCACATGAAGAGGCACCATGAAAAGTGAAGAGGCACCAAGTGAAGAGACACATAACCCTTCATTTACTATAAGTAATTGATGAGGCAGAAAATGCCAAAGGCATTTTGAAACCTCCCCTTTCTCTTCTTTCCTCTTCTCCACCGAAACCTCCTCCCCTTTTCTTCCATTGCCGAAACCCATTTAGGGTTTCTCTCCATCAACAAGGTTCACAAGGAGATCTAGTGAAGGCTTAGGGATTCTAGGGGAAGCAAAGAGGAACAAAAGGGATTCTTAAGGCAAGAGATTTCATCTTTTTCTTCTAGGGCACATAGTTATTTTGGGAACCCTAGCACAAAAGGTAAGACTTCCCTCACCTGCAACATAATGGTTCTAACTATTGTATTTTATGAAATTTATGTTTACTTGTGTGATGTGGTTGAAAATTCATGAAGAAGGCCATGCTTGTAATAATATCCTAAATGACTAAGAATTTTTAGCTATTCTCCATGCCTCCTAAGTTAAACATGAGTATGAGCAATAAATATGATATAATGGTTGTTAGAATATTGTAAATATAACTAGGAATAATTTAGTATCCTAATTTGTATTTTACCTAAAATACAAATTAGTCCTTAGAATAGAATCTTGATCTAATTATTTCTTAGAATAGACCCTAACTTGGCATATAAATAGGGCTTACCTCTTGTAATATTTGATCAAGAATTCTTTTGTGAAATATCTGGTATCAAAGCGAGGTTAGAGAAAAACCCTAAATCCCTAAAAAAAAACCTATTCCTCTTTCCCGCAGCCCTAGTGTCGGCGCCACCTTTCCTCATCGCGCGACTCTTCTCTTCGACGTCTTCCTCAAGCGCCGAATCCCTTTGTTGTCGCCGTCCAAGGAAGCGCCGCCCACCTCTGATGGCGATCAACATGAGCGAAGCCGATGCTTTCTTGAAGATTTGCCCTCCAATCTCCTATCCTCGAGAGCACCAGGAAGAGAGGCGGCATACATCGCGGCTCCTCAACGCCGCCTTCCGTCGCTGCTCCTCAGTGTCATCTTCCGTCGTGTGCCGATTCTCCGCAGCATGTTCTCCTCGGTGTTTGTTCCTGACGCCGTTGACTGAGCTTTGCTTTCTTTTCTCTTCATGGCTACCTCCGGCACTCCGAAGCTGAATATCTCAATCTTTATCAACCACATCACTACATCGCTTTCTTCCGAGCTGTTGGATGGTAAGAACTACTCCTCTTGGAACTCTCACGTTGAGCTTTGGCTTGTTGGACAGGGTTATAAGACACATCTCACCCAAATCGAAGAGGATATTCAAATCACCGATCGTCCTTTGTGGAAAAAGGTTGACGCTCAATTGTGTTTTATTATTCGAGCCACCATCCATCCATCTCTTAGGGATATCTTCTGCACTCACAAAATCTGCAAAGCTGTTTAGATACATGCTCAACAACTCTTTACAAACACCTCTTGGCGACTCTATCAAGTTTGTGAAGATTTCATGACCATCCTTAGTGTCCATCATATTAAGGATTCTATGTCAACTTATTTGGGTTCGGTCGCTAGCCTTCTTTGTAACTTCAATGAACTGCTTCTACTTGCCGCCACTCCTGTTGCAGAGCTTGAAAATCGAAAGAAATTTTTTATATCTCTGACTTTATATGGTCTGCCCACAGAATATTCTCATGTTCGTGATCAGATCCTGGGCAGCCCCATAGAAGCTACCATAGACAGTATCTGGGCGACTCCTTCATGTCCCTGCCAAAGTCTTGACGTTGCCTCCTTCCGTTCCTGTTGACTCATCAATTTTGGTCTCTCGAAACAACAACAGACCTCCACCTCGTAAGGGTAGTAAAGGACGTCCTTGGTGTGATCATTGCCATCGACCAGGTCACACGATTGATAAATGTTGGAGTCTACATGGTCAACCTTCTCGTGCTGCTCAGATCGTCCAGAGTTCTGTCGCTTCTTCAGCTTCCACTTCATAGTTGCCACCGGATCCGACCTCACCACCTTCCTATGATGACTTTCTGAAATGGTATGAGGATGACAGGCTTCTAATTCCCTTGCTGTCGTTGCACATGCTAGTAATTCCTATGACAACCAGGCCACCATGCATATCACATCGAATCCAGTTTTTCATGAGAGGACAAAGCATATTGAAGTCGATTGTCACTTTGTCAGAGAGAAAGTCATATCTGGAGAAATATCTACTAATTTTGTTAACTCACATGATCAACTAGCAGATATATTCACTAAGTCACTGAGAGGTCCCCGAATTGACTTCATATGTAACAAGTTGAGTGCATATGATTTATATTCTCCAGTTTGAGGGGGGATGTTAGAATATTGTAAATATAGCTAGGAATAATTTGGTATCCTAATTTGTATTTTACCTAAAATACAAATTAGTCCTTAGAATAGAATCTTGATTTATTTCCTAGAATAGAGTCCTAATTATTTCTTAGAATAGACCCTAACTTGGCATATAAATAGGGCTTACCTCTTGTAATATTTGATCAAGAATTCTTTTGTGAAATAACAATGGTGACATAACTAGTGCTAGTAGAAATGACTCGACTAAAGGAAGTGGTGCAATTGCCCCACTAACATTTGGGAAGACGTTGATATGTTCATGTTTCCTCATCATTAGGTGTTATGGGTCATTTCTTCATTTTATAGGATGAAAGCGTACATATCGTTGATATTAATCCAATAAGTTTCTTAGATCAAGCTAGTAAGTAAATTAGGATTAATGTTGCCTATAAGGAAGAAATGAAATAAAGTATTGTCAAAATTTTCCATTTTAATTTAATTAATATTAATAACAATATGTACTATAACTCTGGTCCTTGTTTTTAATCTGTGACTTATATAAAATTGCTAGCTTATATCTAGATGAACAAGTGGAGTAGATCAAGATATAATCCAATCAAGCATGAAGCAATGATGTTTATATTATTTTACATAGAATGATGATATTTCATAAATATGTTGATGCAACTATAGAATATTATTATGCATCTTGTATCTATTGTCAGATGAATACTGTAGCTCGAGGGATGGTGGATAACATGTAAGGTTACCGGTAGTTATAAACAAACTTCAAGAGGGCTAGAAAGCTATTAGAGTAAGAACATTAAAATTATTTTGGACACAATACGCAACACTTTGCATTGATTTAATGATGATGAACATCGATAAACTCAAAGTAAACAATGAAAAGGGATAATTGTTATCAAAATTCTTTTGTAGTTATCGTTGGTTTAATGTGAAAATATATTGCAAAGATATTTTACGATTAAGAGCAATTATGTTTGCAACTCACTTATATTAAAGTCATAGTTGTTTCCTTCATTAAGGGCAAAAGATGTGAGTCACAAAATGAGGATGTTAAGGTGGATGAGCAGACATGCAAGAATGGATAGAATAAGAAATAAAAATATTAGGAAAAAGTCAGGGTTGTGCCTATTAAGGGAAAACTCCGAAAGATGTTTAAGATGATATAAGTATATACTTAGGTAACCAATACATGCCTCGGTTAGATGTAAGATTGTGATAAATACACACATTAACTAAGGAAGAGGAAGATCAAAAAAGACTTCATTAACAATGATAAAATGTAATAAAATTAATTTAAATATAAATGAAGATATAGTATAGTTCGAACCCAATGGCATAGGAGGATCCAAGGATTGAAATCTCGAGTCATATCGCTCGATACCAGTGAAAAATTTCATTCTGCCAATGGACCGACATTAACACAGGCGTTCCGACCGAGATACCGTCCGGAGGCGTCCCCGGGGCTTGGCGACGCCACTTGAGGTGTCGCGCGTGGCCAGTTGTGGTTGGCTTTTTTTCTTAACTTAGAACTAATTTTAATAATCAACTTCTAGCTATAGTTAGGGATAATTTAAATGGGCTTAATCAAAGCCTCATAAAATTATTTTTATTATTTTTAAAAAAATATTTTATTTTTTATTTTTAAATATTTAGATTAATTTTTTTTATTTCAATTAATATATTTTATATTTTAAAAATATCGAAATTATATCGGTACGGTACGATACAATACCGAAATTGTATCATTCCGGTCCTGGGACCGAAAGCTCGACACGGTTTGATATTTTAAACCTTGAGAGGATCCATATAGTTAACCCCACTTAGTAGTTTCCATGAAGTTTGACCCAGTTGGGTTCAAATTGGACCCATAATCAGGCCAACGGGTTGGAACTTTAATTGGTTAGTTCCTAGATGGGCCTATTATGGCTCTGGCCTGAAAATAATAGTGAATCAACAGTTTGAACCATTGATTCAAGTATTTTTTTTACTGTTGGAATCGGCGGTTTCGATCATTACAATTGTTTTTTTAAAAAGGTTAGAGATTATTTTATCGTTTTTTGATCAATGACTACATTTAATTGACCGTTATTCTCCAAACTCTATAAATAGGCTAATCATTTTATTGTTTTTATATCAACTTCTCAATTCTTATCTCTTAATTCTAAAATCTTGATTGTTTTCAACTTCAATTCTTCAATTCCAATGGAAGGAAGTTCATTTTGATCTCGGAAAGGTAATGAATTAGCAATTCCAAATTTAGATATCGATTATATTGAATTTATCGATGCTTAACTAAAGCAACCTCTAATGGTATAGATGCAAGGAAGTATTGAAACTTCTAAGGTTCGGGATACTTCATCTTTAAAATCATCTTTTTTTTTTGCTAAATATTTTGTGAAAATCCGAAGAAATACATGCAAAATGTAAGGATTACAAGGCCTCTTATAAGTTTCAATTGGGCGGCAATTATGAGTCATTGAAGCGACATGTCGAAATAAAACACCCGATTGAGTTTAAAGTCGAACGATCTCAAATATAATTGTCTAGATTTTCATCGACTAGTGGATGTATCAATTGATGGGGAGCATTGGAATAACAGTAAAATTAAACTCTAAAATTACTGTCATGTGACCTAGTGGTCACTAGTTCGAGTTGCGAAAATTACATTTTACAATGATGGATAAGATTGTGTACAATAGACTCAATATGGTCTGACTGTTCCCTGAGATCCCGTATTAGCAGGAGCTTCGTGCACCGAGCTATCTTTTTTTATTAGAGGTACCAGTTTTTAGTCTATTTAAATATTCTAATATTAAATTAAGAGAACCATTAATTAAATTTTTTTATCGAATATCTTTTTTAGTTTTGGATCTAAATGCACATTTGAGCATTTTTATCAAAAATCACTTAATCCTATTGTTAAAAAAAGCAGTCTAGTGGACGAAGCTTCCGCCAATGTGGGGTCTTGGGGAAGGATTTATCGTATACAGTCTTACCTTACTTTGCAAGAGGTTGTTTTCAAGACTCAAACTCATGACCTCTAGGTCAGGCAACAATTTTACCATTGTACCAAGGCTTCCCTTCAACTACATTCACTCATACAATTAAAAAATTACTAAGGTAGGGAAAAAAATTTAATTGACAAATTTAGTAAATTAAATAATAAAATATCTATATGTTCTGATATTTGGAGTGATCATTGACAAACTCATTCATATATAAGCATGACTTGTCATTAGATTAATAATTCTTGGTCAATCCAAAAATATTTATTAGCTTATTGGGTCTTTGACGAAGTACACTGCTCACTATATATCTCAATCGATGTGCTCAATTGATATTTAGCATGAAATGTTAGTTATGTATTATAATATTTTAATTCCATTTAAAGATTTTTCTTCTTTGATCCTGCTTTGTAAAGAGGAGAGGAGGAGCTAGAGAGGCACAGAACGAAAGCCAACGAAGAGTAAATGGTATCAGTCCAATTGTGAGATGATAGGCGATAGGCTTTGGAGACGAGAAGGCACCGATGAAAGGGCGAAAGCTCACTCACGGGCTCGGAAGGCTTTCAAGGATCGAAAGATAGGTGATTGATTGTTACATGAACCACGACTATCGCGACAAGGATCAGACCTATAATCAAGTTGATCTTTGCAAGGAGGTCCGCTAACCTCAAATCTCCCCGCCTTCCCTCTTTTCGTTTAGTTCTCCGCTTCGATCTCCCGATGGGACCTAACCTTTATCAATCAAGTCTAGCTGATTTGCACTCATTCAAGAGCATGAACCCTGCGGAGGTGTCAAAGATTGCCGAACAAACAAGACCTACGCTTGTCTTTGATTGCCATTTTCGAACGACCTACGCTTGTCTTTGTTTGCCAAGAAAGGACATGCTCTAGACTATGAGAATGAGTCCAGTGGGAGGAGCGAAAGAAAGAAGGTCTTCGGAGTATGTTAGGTGCGCCAACGAAAAGGATTGAATAAGTTGGGAATTTTGAGGTAGACGCAAAGACCGAGACACCAGAGAAAGAAGATCCGAAGCACCGAAAGGAAGACCGAGAAAGCAGTGGTGCTCACGACAGACGAGAGAAGTTTGCACGTGCCGACGCCTCTTCGCCTATCATACATAGCCGCTATAGCTATCTTCGTTCTGTCAGGCATTAATCCAATCCGTCTGTCTAGGTCTGGTCTCATTCCCGACTTCATTCCCCATCCTTCCCTGGGTGGAGAAATGGCACGGAGAAAGGGGAAAGAGTCATGCTTCCTGGGACGGAGAAAAGAGGAATAGCCCGGACCGCAGACGTTCATGTCTCTACTAGGCCGGGCATCTCCCAATCCACGGGACAGGTCTATTCCGGCTCACACTCCGCTGAACCTTTGGCGCCCACGAACACGAGCCAGCGATACCGGCGAGAGACACAGCAACACCTTAATTTATTTAATTAAGAAGTAAAACGAAACGACCTAACAGCGAACGAAAAAACAACTGATGGACGACCTGACTTACGAGCGAAAACCACTCCGATATGAGCCGCGAAATGAGCAAAGAGCAAAAACAACTCTCAAATGACAAGAGCTGATTCCTCTCTTCTCTCCATACCATAATAAGAGTAATGCTCCACTCCTACTTAAGAAAGAAGTCGCATGCTTATCCGAGAGTTCGGGCACTGATTCTTTGGGCGCTCCTCTTATGCACGCCTAACTTCGATCTTGCTCTGCACCGAAGTCGGCATGGAAAGACCAGTACTCGGCATGGTCCCACGTCCTTGCACTCAGAACTTCTGTCCCGTCGAGGCGAGGTCAAGCATAGAAAGAATAGAAACGGCATGGAATTCCCTATCGTTGTCTATGCCGCGCTCCTTTCCCGTTGTGTTCAGTGTCAAGCCTCTCTCTGCCCCTTGCTAGTAGTCCCGTGCCTGGTCTCATGAGCGACGAACTGCATTTATCATCGGGTTCAAAACTACGAAAGATCTCCCCAGGCCTAGTAACCTATGCGCTTTGATCTTCCCTTTGATCTTCACGTCCTTCTCTTGAAGACCTGCCTTTGGCGCGCACCTAACATTCGAGAACTAAGCTACAGAGCATGGGAAAGATAGGAAGAGAAGATTGCAGATCAACCACTATTACTTCATTCCTTATTATACTCTAGGAACTTGAGACAGAATCAAGAGCCACTTGAACGCTCCGCTGGGATGAGGAATCAACGAAACTCCCTACTAATAGCTGCTAATGAGCGGGAACCACTGGGAAGGGGCATGACCGAGCTAACTACTTGCTGCGAATGAGCGACCGAGTGCCCTTCCGGCACCGAATGACCGAGCCTCCTACTCCTACAAATGAGCGGAGCTGACCTCTTGAGAGGCTGACGACACTAGCTACAGAGAGAGATCCTACCAGAGCAAGGGTAGCGAAATGCACCATAGATAGTATAGGCCACTCCCATCCGGTCCTCAACTTCCTCACTAGCTCCGGTCAAAGACCTATCACTATCAGTCCCATCATTCGACGGTAAGATCGGGATTTGGTCTCGCTAGTCGGCTCACTATTCGAAGTTCGATCCTGACCAACTATATTGTATTGAAAGACATGAACTCTGATCCGGCCGGCTGCTTCACTTCAGTTGGAGCGAAGGAGTCTCTATTCTTGCCCCCAATTTACTATATGCGGTATGGGATTCAGACTACTATTGTCCGCTCCTTTCTCGTCACCAAAGAACTGAATTGATCCGCTTGATTGGGCCCATTCATCACAACGAGCCCATGTGGTTCTCTTTCCCTTCCATTCCTGCATTTTAGTAAATGGTCTCTTTCACTCTACCCCCTTCGATCACAGTCCCATAAGTCGTAGGGACTACTTTAGAGTTCGTGCTCGAGAGCTATTGGGGTTTCGGAACCAAGACTGGAACTGTCTACTCAGTCAAGGTGGGCGACTGCGCGCTCATCTAAAGCTGGCTCGGAATCCCTCGAAAGGGCTATCAAGAAAAGAAGTGAAGGTCAGATCGGGCGGGGACCTGGTTCTAGTAGGTTCTCTTGGGCACCCGGCATGGTCGAGAACTATAGTTGGACAATTGGGCACTTGATTATAGCCCGTCAATTACTCACTTAGCTGCCAGTAGAAGGAGAATAGGTCCCAGCGATGCGGAACTACGTGGAGGCGATTAGCTGGTCCCATGTTCTTCACCCAGTATGAATCTGTGTTCTCGCTCATCCCGCTCGCTGGAAAGAATCCTTTGGAGCCTATTCCAGTCCCCGCCTCATCTCCATCTAGCAAAAGAAGTCAAGGGATTGTAGGCTCATTTGATTCTGAAATATTAGATAAAACCCGCCGAAGATAATCTCTATCTATCATCAATATATAAGTCAGAGTCTTTCCCGCCTCAGAGAATAGTGAATCAGGCTCTAATCCCGGTCCAGTCCATTGAGAAGACATGTCAATGCGGAATAGGGAGCTCGAGCAAATAATAGAAGATCTTCATTTCGACTTCTCTCGATCCTACTTTACCCAAGATTCCGCTTCGCTTCAGATCGAATGTCGATTCGACAAAGCTTATCCGTTATCCGTTGATCCGTTCTTATCTAGCACTTCTTCTTACTGATCGAATAGACCTAATCAGATCGTTTAGACCTGATCGAAGACTATGCCTAGTCGAGGAGCTTAGATTTTGGAAGTGAAACTCTGTCTTGGGTAAAAGAAAGTAGGAATGCGATAGCTGGTGGGCTCTGGACGGGAATTGAACCCGCGCGACTTGAGACTTGATCACTCTGTAACAGCGTTTCCTTTCACTTAACTCATTCGTCCTACTGGATGGATAGCGCACTCATCTCTAATATTAGATCAAACCAAGCGTAGGAATCTCTGTTTGCTGCCTTGGAAGAAGGAGGATGGTTTAAGATAGCATTCGCTAAGATGGGCTGCGTCACGGGTCTGTTGGCGCTCATACTACCCAGCATTCCAATGATTATTAGAAAGCTCTCATAGTCACTGTCCTTCGCTCCTCTTATTTACAGAAATATGAATTAGGAACTGGACTTCGCGGGCTCAGCTACTGGGATCCCTTTCAAAGAAGATTACTTACTACTTATTTCATCTGTGATTGTCCGAAGGTGCCGGTCCTTCATGTCATTACTTAATCAACTCGCCTTTTCGGGCCAGACTCCAAGTCAAGAGCTCCGGTCGGTACAGACTACTTTCTCCTCTACTTAGCTATCGCTAATTCTCCGCGTCCTTTCACCAATCCGTCGGCTCCTTTCACTGAAATATGGCATATGGCACTAGCTCGCTCTTTTCAGTCGCTCCTTGCCTGGCTTATTCATTTCCCGTTCAAGTAGCTACCGGCGCATACGAATCCTATCGAGTTTCATCTCTTGCCAAGAACTACAGTAGTTGAAAGAATGAATAGGCGCCTAAAGCAAAGCAGCGGATTATTCATTTCCTCTTCAGAAGAGTGATAGGCATCGAGACTTTTTTTTATTCCTTTCTTGCCAGTGTGGAATGTATGGGATTCTTGACCTGGAATGGTACTGCAACTAGTGAGATCCTGGAATGGGACAGCTGTAGATAAGGAAGGAAGGAGATAATAGGGGCCAACGAAGGAAAAGGAAGGAGCGGCCGGCCTCACCGAAGGAAAAGGAAGGAGCGGCCGGCCTCACCTCACTATCGACCGGAAGAGCTCGTCTTTCCATGCCGACCGAAGCTAACGAAGAACGGGATTCAAGTGATCAGCGAAGTCGAGACCGGTGGCTTTCTCATCCTCATTATCATATCTAATAAGTATATGAGTTCTCATCGAATTTAGCGGTTCTCTACGCCATCTCTTTCTTTCCACAAGTAGAGGAAGGACGGAGAGGGGGCTTATTATTCTTAAAGAAAGGGAAAGGATTCAAGTTCCATGTACGAGGAGGTAGGGGTGGGCTGTGGATCCGGCCCCGACCGTTGTATCATAGCAGCTCAGCTATCGGAGAAGCATTCCTTTCCTTTTTATAGCATGAAGCAAGTGTCCCGCGCCCGGGTGGAAGTCAGCATGGGAGTCAGATAAGATCACATCATCTGCGGTCCGGCCAGGAATCATCACCTCGGAGCTCTACGTCTTAAGTTGCTCCCGTTGGTCGCTCATATGAACTGCGCTATCGTTCGCACCTCGTTCCTTCTTCTTCAGTAGGTGTACCAAACTGAAGCATTAGACTCGGCTCAACCCTCCGGAGAAGGACTAGGTGAGGTGCCGCGTAGCACCTTGAGTTCGGGCAAGATTCTTTCCTGAGCCAAGACAAGAAAGCAAAAGCAGTGGTCTGTGTGGTGCCAAAGCGCCCCTATAGTATAATAAAAGAATAGATAGGCCCGGCTCACTACTCTTATTGGCTGAGATCCATAGTTCGTAGCAGATCGGATCCAGTTGGATAAGTGTCATTCCCCATATCTCGTCGGAAGGGCAAAAGCTCACCATACTTAGATAAAAGGTGCGAACGATAGTGAAGCAGCGAACTTTAGAGTGATCAACGACGCTACGCCGACCAGCGAGTGGAATGAGCGAGCGCAACGAAGGGACCATGAATCGCACAAGAGCATGCAGAGGACCATGCCTACCGCAAGCGAAAGTCATTACTCGACTCTCGTCATCTCTCATATCATATAAGAATGGAACCGGCGATCAAGGATGTAGAATAAGGCCGATGCTCATTACTCATAGCTCTGCGTCACGTTAGCTCGTGGCAGTCAATGGATCTCCTCGGAGCCTCCCTCCTCTGTTGGCTTTCCCTGATCATCTCAGCAAAGCACTATTCATGCGAAGTCGAAGTGGTTGCTAATCTTCGTGTGATAACTTCGAGTCAATAGCATCGGAGGCGGGCCAAATATATATACAGGGCCGCAGATTCAAGGGCTCGAAGCCCACTCCGCGGAATTTATATTCATTTTGGCTCATCATGCTATGGTTAAGTATTGTGCCGAGAACTTATATTATAGTAAAGGCGGCTAGTCTCGATCTTCTGTCCTGGGGTCGTTCGGAGGGATCGAAGGAAAGGAAGAACTCTCTGGTCCTCTCTTCCTCAGGTGACTCAGAAGACCTGGTCGAATGAGACTGAGAAGCTCCTAGTACTGGCGGATGAGAGATAGGCACGCCCCACTCCGACCACTGCAACGAGGAAGGCCGGACTATTCGTGGAGAAGACTCCCGAGATGCCATTGCTATTGACATGAGTGGATTTGAAATAGATTGAATAAGGATTGGACGCGTAGAGCTCTTTTTATCTAGCTCGATGCCCTACTCTACAGTGTGCTTCACAGGATGAATATAATATGGCCCAAGAGCGAGCCAGGAATATAATATGGGGCCCAAGAGCGAGCCGACCATAAGGAATTGCTCCGCTCAACTCGACAATTGGACTTAGATAGCGTATCTCTCTTATCTAGAATTGACCATTGCTTCGCTCCGCACCTATGCTGAAGTCATTCATTCCACGTACTCAAGGCTGAATTCCACTACTCCCCCACTTTCCTTATTTGATTGATAAGAGTTGGAGTCTCTTCCACCAAGCCTGAGGATCCGCCCTCTCTCTAGTCGCTATCCGCTCCAGTAGCCATCCGAAAAGTAGTGCAGTCGCTCGGCAATCACGTGAACGTTCGCAACCATACTAAGCTGAGGTCTGATCACGATCTAAGGCAGCCAAAAGAGTCAGCTCGCTATCTAACGACACTCCTCCTGATAAATAGGTATAATAAAGAACTATATAGTTACTATAATAGACTTCTACTGTACATACTAATATATGGGAGCACTCACTTGAGTCTAGTAGATAGGGAGTTGAGTCTAGTAGATATAGGGGTCTCCACTTCTCCACCATAGATCTTGGGCCCATGCATGCAGTCAGAGGCGAGAGTGACTATGAGTCTTTCTTCATGTAATTAGACCGATAGGGTATATAGTGAAATTGCTCCCAATCAATAAAGACCGGTACGGGAGTCTAGCACTCTCACTCTTCTAGTACAGAGCGAGGGAGGCTCTCTCTAACTAGGAAGCTGGGGCCCGCTAGTCCGCTAAAGAGTGAATGGTCTGAATAGGCTCCGGCTAGTCCCAGACGAGTCGGATACTACTCTTCCATCCACGACCCACGTACTCAGTCTCTTCTGCTCCGGCACCTCTGCTCCTCACTCCTCTTCTCATCGGCATCCGCTGCTCATCTCCTCGGCTCTTCCCTGTGGCAAATATAAATTCCGGCTAGGTGGTCCTAGTCCGGGTTGCCTAGAGGAGTCAGAATCGAGGCCCTAAATATAGTTAAATTCAAGACCAAGACCCGCCATACATATAAGTTCTAAACCTCAACAACCGACTACTGGCCTCCTACTTCCTGGCCTCCTAATTGTGGCTATCAGGGCCTAGGTGGGGAAGAAGAGAAGCAGCACTGGCCTCCTAACTCCTCTAGCTACAGGGCCATCTAGCCACAAGTAGGGAAGTAGGTCGGGAAGATACACATAGAACTTATATGTATGGCGGAGCAAGATACACATAGTCGATCGGGTCTCGCGTAGCACCGTGGAGTTTCTTCCCCCGGCCCATTCCTCTAGTCTAGAGCCAGCACCAGATAGCTTCACGCCCCAAAATCAATCTAAATTCCGCGTAATGGGTTGGTATAACGCTTCTTTCTCTTCCCATTCGTTCTTTTGTTCCCGCATTCTCTTTTCGACTTCGCTTAGAGTACTCTTATATAATTAAAGTAGATATGTGCTCTTAAGTAGTGCTGTGCTCATGGGATAAGATCGGGAGCCAATGATGAGGCGGGCTCAGAGTAATGAAGCCGGGTCCGGTTCACTATCTACTTCTGGTTGTGAATGGGAGAGTGCCTGCTTCCATCCCCAGGGGTCTCACTCTTGGCGAGGGCTAATCTAATCTTTCTTGCCACCTAAGAATATAGTCAATTCCGCGAACGATCAAGATAGTCAACGAGAGCGCATCCCGACCGAGCGAGTGGAATGCGATAGCTGGTCCCGCCTCAGGCCCAGTGAAGCGACCCGTGACACTCCCCTAGGACGAGACCTCCAATGAGCCGTGGGAATATCCATCCACCCCGAGACTTGAGAGACCGGGACTGAAGAAAGCATCCCCATCATCAGACAATTCGCTAGTTCAGGCTGTAGAGGTATAGCAGCTGGTAATCACACGGGGAGAGAACGAGGAGAGAGTCTACCTGCCCACGAGGAGTCCTAAGAGCCTTAGAGAAGGGATGAAAGGTAGATGTGATGTTCATGGCGGACGCGGACTGCTGAGCAGACGAGGTTCCATTCAAGTCTGTGCCTGCGGCGGTGCGAAGCGAAGGGTAGTGCGCTGGTAGTTTAGTGACTTCCTCTCTCCAATGCAGGAGACTACTGGGATTAGGATGAAAAGAGGACTGAGGTGAGGAGCAGAGGACGAAGAGCTGAGGTCCTCCGACAGAGCCGGAGAAGAGAGCTCAGAAACCAACCGAACGAAGGGAAGAACTCTAGAGCTACACTCACTCCACAGCTAACCACTGCTAGGAATCTAGCTAAGCTAAACTGGAGGTCCCTAGGAACAACCAAGGGAGCTAGAGGAGAGAAGCCCTCTACTTATATATTAGAGCAGGTACGGACGCTAACTATGAACCCTTCCATTATAATCTAATCTAACCCGGAGCGGAGCGGGTCAAATAAAGTAGTGCTCAGCGAAGCGGTAAAATAAATACGTGGAGCTGAGCCCGGAGTGCGTCAGTCGTGAAACTCTGTGCGGCAGCCCGGACCCGGAAGCTTGCTCGACTTCGCTTGCTAGCCGAGCTCTGCTCTTCCTTCCCTCAGCTCATCCCGTCCCGCCTTTAACTACTGAGCCCATGTAGTTCTAGGGACCTCCCTCTCGACATCCATTGCTTCCATTGCTTGCCATAGACGCTTTATTATCTTTCTTAACTGACCTAATTAGCGACGCGAAGTCGGAGAAGGCTAAATGCGGTAGAGAGACTAGCGGACTGACTAGCGGAGTGCAATCCTTGAAGTAGCGGAGTGCATGAGTTCTTTATCCCGAGATAATTGCTGAGTTTCATGCTCGCAATCGTCGAAGAGCTTTGTCGAATGAGACTAGTAGGAAGGCCTCACTCAGAGGTCAGATCCGAAGCGCTAAAGAAAAGAGCTCCCTAGCTCCGTAGTTGGGATCAGTCCATCCTCCTATCATGGCAGCTATTTGGACTCCCCCGAGAGGCTACTCCTCCAGAGGTGGGCTTGAACTCATGAGCTGAAGCGAGCCAACCATTCCTTTTAAAGACTCCGCTTGCCCCATTGATAGAGGAGTGAATTGAGCGACCCTACTACTGATTCTCCGCTGCCACTAGTAATGATGGAGCGAGCACACCAGCAAGAAGTGACGAATGAATGAGCAGGCCTCCCATGCGGAGAACGAGCTGAGATGACCGAGAGCCCTACTCCACCGAAATGAGATTAGGACCAAAAACAGGCTCCTCCATCAGGTGCACCTGACCGAAGCTGGGGTGCCTATCCCAGAAGAGCTGGGGTCCACTATATGAATGAATGCCGGTCCCCGAAGAGAGCAATTGAGCCGAAGTCCAAGAGCCGAGAACCAGGGCATAGCACTGGGGATGTTAGGCCATTAGTCCAAGGCCGGGAGAGCAAGCCAGGCAAGGAAATAGAAGAGCTAGCTGAGATGAGAGCAACCGAAGAGCTAGCTGAGAGGAATGGAGCTACATCTTGGGCAAAATAAAGTAATAGCGGCCCTGTATATATATTTCAATTGAAGCGAAGCGGGTAAAATAAAGTAGCCTACTTAACTTGGCTCCTTGCTAAGCGGAATGCGGTAGTCCTCTTCGCATTGAGTTGGGGAAAGAGACCGGACCGGGGCGGGATCAAGTGAGGGGATCTTGCTTAGAGAGAGCGCAGACCGATGCACTAATAAGTAGGGAAGGAAGGTGCGAAGCGAATCAGCATATAGTGAGCGAACCCAGCTAGCGCTCAAGCAAGGCAGCATGAGTTCTCTGCCACGGTTCCATGCTCGGAAGGACGGGCGAGAGTGAATGATGCGGGAGAAAGAGAATAAAGATGCACTTCTCAAGTCGAATGTCTCATTAGAGATGGACGTCTTTCTTAATGCGAAGTCGAAAGCGTCTCCGCGCAGCTTCAAGCAATGGCAATGGTTTAGTTGACTCCGGTCACGGTCGAGATTGGGGAAAGAACCTACTAGCGGGGCACCTCTCTCTCCTGTCCAGAAGCCCTCTCCGGTTTAGTTAAATCTTAGTCTCCAGCTCGCTCCTGGCTCAACGGCTAGTCGGTCCGAGGCAGAGTCACTCTTCAGTAGTCCCTTCCTTTCCTCTCCTTTCCCGCCTCAGATCATTAAGATAAGTGGGAAGCGAGCAGACATGCAACCGACGCCTTACTATAATATAAGTTCCGCCCTAAAATAAATATAAATTCCGACATGCCTTTCTTCTTATCCTCCGGCTGAACCATGATTCGACTTCGCTTCACTTTTAGGTGGGTGTAGGCATGAACTGCTTGCTATGAGTCCGGATCGGATAACAAAATAGAATTTATCTCTCTTCTATTACAATAAATTAAATCCGGCAAAAACAAGAATAGCAATTGTTCTGAATCGGGCTATTCGAGAGTGCTTCGGCTGCGTCGGGACTCGGGGCTTACTTAATAAAGACCAGTTCGGGTCCTCTCTACCCCGGGAGCACTGCTTCTCCATCAATGGCTCCTTCCTTGGTGGAATCGCTCATGATGGTTCAACTCATCCGGCCCCTTTCTTCGGTCCTTCCTCTTCCCAGTTAGCCATCGGTAGGCATGCCTGTCTCTACATTGGGTAGGACCCGGCCCGGCCTCTTTTCCCGTCCCATTCAAATTATTCTATTCTGTCTCACCCGTGCCCGCTACTCGTTACTAAGTTCGCTCCGCGCCCCTCTCACTCGAGTTGGTGGGATGAGGATCAGTAGTCTGTTGATAGGTCTGATTCTATGTCTCCGAATGGTTCGACTTCGCTTCCGTTCAAAGCTACGCAAGGCAACTATCTTCTCCGAGACTCTTATCTCCGGATTTTTTGATTTATAATCTAAATAAGCATACGTGGGGGCGTCTACTATTTCTTCATTAAATTCATGGTAGCTTGCTGAATTCTACTATAGTAGCACCTACTTTGTGAAGCTGACTAGAAGGATCCTCACTCTTTCTCTAGTACTTTCTTTTACCCAAGATTCCGCTTCAATTGGCCGCTCCGCACCTGATCGAATAGACCTAATCGAACGAAGTGTCTTACTGTTGTCAATCAATTATCTTCTGATCGAATAGACCTAATCTTTGAAGAGGTTCTTTTGGATATCAAGATGCGTGTGATCCGAATGAGAAAGAAGGATGTGATCCGATCTCTCATATATACCACGTGCGAAAAACAGATCTTTTGTGGGCCTAAGTGCTGGCTCGCTGGGTTAAATTCCCGTGAGGTTCTCGACGCTGCCAGGTTGATGCCGACTCATGCTACCGACCGGCTACGGACCAGTAGAGATAGCGGAGCCCGTGAGACCTATGAGTCTCATAAAAGATCTGCCTCTGCCGAAATGTTCTTAGTGCTTCCGAAACCTAGTTAAGTAAGATCATTCGCTGGGCCCACTTTCACTCTCCAGAAGGAACTCCTTTCTCGCCTCATCTCATCTCTATCCATCATAGAGAGTGACACGAAGATTAGCAACTAGATATGAATGAGTAGGTAGTGCCTTTGCTGAGATGATCCGCTTCGCACCTTCTTCCATCGCTCGAGCTCAAGTGCTGCTCCATCCAATTCGGAGGGCACTATAGCTGTCCGGGCTCCCGTGAAAGACTACTTCTTTCTTGCTGAATCGGTTCGCTCCGCACCTAGTCCAAGGCAAAGGAATGAATTAGTCCAAGCTTCCTGCTTCCTAGTGATTAGGACATATATAATTATATATATTCCCAGATACCACTCATGCGGGACTACAACTCCTATCCAAAGTAGCCGAACTCGTGATCTCATGACAATGGTCTTCATGCTAGGCGGGTTAGGAGGCCTATTCCCAATCCAGTGCCCGAAGAGCCCTCTACTCCCGAGAGTTCAGGACCGGAATGAGAAGCCGAGCGTCTATTAGATGATAGCCGCAGAGCCTCCACCCTGCTCCGCACCTACTGCTTCGGCCCTGTATATATATTTGGCTCCTCTTCACAGGAGATCAATTGGTCGCTTCTTGCTCATTGGTTTCGTGGTCCCTTCCTCTTCTCGCAAGATCAGTTCTGCTTCTCATCTCGCCTCTCGACTTCGCTTAAATAGAATAAGTGGCATGCTTGGAATGGAAATCCTATTTATTCTATCTCTATCTCTACGAAGTGAGGACCTACTTAACTCAGTGGTGAGAGTACTGCTTTCATACGGCAGTAGGGTTCTTTTCCATTAGTAGGCCGGGCAAGCAAGGGAGAGCGGCACCGAACGAAAGAACAACAATTGAACTGAATGAATGGACGTGTTCTATTATATATGATATGAATAGAAATAACCCACGAGAGGCTCCTTCGCATCTCTATTCTTTCTTTATCTATGATTCGCTTCTTTCTCCCCCTTCGCTTTCTGAATGAGCTCGATCATTGATTGCATTTGCTCTGGTTCGTTCGCTCGTTCGTTGTACCATCCGGTCGTTCGCTCGTTCCTCGTGATTGTGCTCGCAGGTTCGTTCGATCAGGGCATTCGCTCGTTCGCTCATTTCCTTGGTTTGCTGGTCTTTCTCGCTCGTAGCACGAGTCGTTTTTTCACTCGCTCGATCATGGCGTTCGTAGTTCGCTCCTGGGTTTTCGTTCGGATTCGTTGTACCAACTGCATTAGCCGGTGTCCTCTCGTGGGTGGTTCTTTCTATTGCGTTCTGTGTATTTGGTTTATTTCGTTCTATTATAGTGTGTTGTGTTCGCGTCAATAGCTTTTTTTGGCTTTCCTTTCATCCTATAGTTGGATGTCTTAGTTCTTACTGGTGATTCCGCTCGTAATTTGGGTTCTTTTTGAGGTTCTTTGTGGCGGGCTCGTATCGCATCTATCATTTCTTTTCTTTTTAGTAAGAAGTGTCGCTACGCCCCTTGGTTTTCTCCTTGCTGTTGCTCTTTCTTGCCGCAATGTTTTGTAGGAGCTGGGTTCATTCCATCTTTTCATCTGCTCATGTCGATGTTTCGTGGGTATCATCCCTTTGTGGGGTCTTTGCGTATTCATTTCATGGTGGAACTTTCGTTCGCTCCACTCCTTCCCTCTTGAAATGTAGGGTAGGGCATTTCTTGCTAAGCTCGGCCGGGAGGACTACAATAAAGAAAATAAGAGGATCCGGTTCTCGACTTCGCTTGGGCTTTAGGTTCTGTTCGAGTCTTTTCTCCTTCGACTTCGCATTCGCTTGCTCTCTTTTAATGAAGCAGTCGTTGTTCTCTGCCGCTATGTCTAAGCCCCGCTACTCTTCTCCGACTTCGCTTGCTCCTCTCAAAGGCTCCTCGCTCATTCCGTTGGTTCAAACTCTTTCCCTACTCTTCCACTCTTGAGCAAGACATTCTTCCTCTTTCCAGTGCCTGGTCCAGCTATCGCAAACCGATAAAGCAAAGCAAGAAGTAAACCGAGCAATGAGCAATGATAAAGATAGGAAAAGCAAGCGAGTGAAACCATGAATGCGAAGTCGAATTTGCATAGAGAGAGAGCTTGCTAATTCAACACAAGAAGGTATGGTTAACGGACTTCGACTATAGGAGACCGACCTGCTATAGATCAGTGAGGCCTTCTCTACCATGCGTACGTACCTTTGGGACTGGATCCTTTAATGATAATATAAAGAAGAGTTGCCAAGACTTTGGAGCCACTTGCCGAGTGAGGCGGGGGAGACAGGAGTTGGAGAAGAAGCCCTCACCCCGGACACCGCATATTTCCCTACCTTAAGACCCCGGCTGCTATACTAGGTGCTAGGCCTGCGAAGGGAGTAGATGTTGAGGTGCAATCTCTTGAAAGTCCCTCTTTCAGAAGTATTCTCAGAGCTCTCTCTTGATCTTGCTTGCTTGATTGATTCTCCTTCTTTTTCTCTTCCGGTCTGGCTGGATCTATCTCTATCTCAGATCGAATTCGACTTCGCATGAGAAGTTCTTCTTTTCGACTTCGCTTCTGATTGATTGCGATGGCCGGCCTTGGTCTCCTTCGCATTGATTGCCTTGCCATGGAGATGGAGATGGAGGGGAGGGCTTAGACGAAGCGGGAGAGCCGAGATCCGGGACTCAAATCCAAGCAATGGGAAGAGAGTCCCCCGTGACGCTGATAAAGTCCTCAAAAGCTGGATCATCAGCCGAACAAGGATCTGGCAATGCCCCAGCAGCGAGAGCTCTTTGATCTCTTATGAGAGCACAGCCATTCAAGAACAACTGATTGAGTCTCCAATCGTTGTCACCAGCTCCGTGATCATGACAGCACCCGTTTTACTGATCTGCGGGAGCTTTACCAAGCTGTCTGAACGATAGAGGGATGCAATACGAACGATAGAGGGATGATGCAATACGAAGAAGGGCTTCCTCCCGAGACAGGCAAGATCATCCACCATAGCTGAGTTTCATGCTTGAGGCGGACTAGCTGAGTTTCATGCTATCTTCTCAGTTCGACTCGCATGTGTTAAGCATCTAGCTAAGTGAGAGTTTGTTCATGAATGATCGTTTTCGCAGCTGCAGTTTTAACCGACTTGGACGGCCTAATATAATAATAAGTCGCGCTAAGCTCCGTGACCGCTATTGCCAAGTACAATGGTTCCCGCTGCTACTCGATCAACAATCAAGCTTCACTCATACTAACAAAACAAGCGAAGTCGATGAGTGGAATGAACGAGCCAGTAAGTAGAAAGGAAGCGAAGTCGAGAGAACAAAGTCAATAACAAACAAGGACGACACCCAAGTTAGGATCCGAACAAGGACAAAGCCCCCTAAAATAAATATAAATTCAGCACTTACTATAATGCCAATATATATATACAGGGTTGAATAGAACTACTTTTGCAGGCACGCAAGTATACTGGTAATAATTGGGTACGAGCATCTTTTTGCGCGACGTGGGATCGACCCCCGTACTAATTTCCTTGTTCCTCTCCCTGCCATATTAACTTTAAAGCGATCCTATTCCTTAGATATCGATACTCTCTCCCTGCCATATTAACTTTAAAGCGAGCACTTCGTCCCATGAACAGAATCAATTAAATTATCAAGAGCAGCTGCTGCCGAAAGAAGTACTTACTAGATTTTTGGCCGGATAAACTGCATCGTGGAGGGTTCGGGACTAAAGGAGCGGAGCCTACTCGCACTCTATAAATTGGGGCAACGGCATGAATCTATTCGGCTGCTGCTCCTGTTTGAGGCTAGGCACCCGTTGGCGTAGCGTAGATCAAAGAAAAGGTTCGGGACGAGTTCAACTAAGTGAGTTGAGGCGGCGGCACCTGTTAAAGGAGCTAATGAAAGGGGCGGGCCTCATCCTGGGAACCGGGGCCAGTAGAGGCAATGTAATTTACTTTCATTTGTCCGTATAAGCTCCCGAGTCTGTTCCTGTTGCTTTTCTAGTAGAATCCAATCCTGTATAAGCTGGCGTAGCTCCTTTTAATTCGGGTCTTTCAGAGGGACGAACGGCTACAACTAGGAATGCACTGAAGGCAATGCCAAGAAATCCTTCTAAAGCATAAGCTCCATGAAAAGCCAACAAAAGGCCTACTCTCTATAAATTGGGGCACCGAACGGGGACCTGCTTCTTTATTCTAGTAATGAGTCCCCACCTTCTTGGAATGAACTGAAAGAGTGAAACCTCAGCTGCCGAATATTAGTATTAGTTTGAACAAGAGGTGCCTAGCCAGCTGCAGTTTACCCAAATAAAGAGGGAGAGAACCCGAACGCTATAGAGAGAAAGATAAGTACTATAATAAATTCCTTCTAAATTATTGTATATAGTACCTCCCGATGAAAGACTCTATTAATCAACGGGTGCGGAGCCTCACATTCCAAAGAAAGAGCTTTAGTGCATTACGCCATTCACTCTACCAGCCCTTCATGAACGACTGTTTTGAGTTCAAACGTTTTTCTATATGCTGGCTGCTGAGGCTCCGTTTTCCAAGAGAAGGAGGTCATGGAAAGAGAAAGAAAGGCTATACGCCATGAACTAAAGCAGCAGCTGTAAATGGGCATTCCAAGAGTTAATTCAAATATGGCAACAACCCTTCCAACGTTGGCAACAAGAATAGCAGGAATTCCCTCTTTTTCCCGACCGACCAGTTGCTTTGATAGTGGAATCTCTTCCGGTAGCGAATGTTGCTGCTTTCCTTCTTCTTTGCTTTGAGTCTGAGGGGCTTTGTAGGTACATACTAAAGACTTCTTAAAGCAGGTACCCCCGTCGTTCTCACTCGGACCTTATCCTTTTGCCCTTGCCTTAGTTCGTTCAGTAGAGTCCCTTCCTGTTGCAGCTTTGTCCTTGAATGGGAGCGTAAGGCACTTCTTATATTAAATACGCGGAGGGGTTAGATAGGCTCGCCCTGTATATATATTTGGCGATAGCGACGTGGAGTGATAACGACGCGATTCAGTTTCAGTTCATTCCAGTTGAGTTTCCAGGCCATTCAAATTAACACAAGAAAGATAATGAATTTATATAAGAGTCAATTCAGGTTATGAGCCAGAAGCAAGAGGGTTCGGACTCGTGAGGAAATCAAACAGCAGCCTACAAGGGGCGCATTAACTCTTTATCTCATCTCGGAGGGGTACCAGCTTATTCAAACCAACCATTAGTCCACTCCATTTCAGTCGTCCCTAAATTCATCACTCTTAACGCGTACTTTCAACCATTCTTTTTTCACGAATTAACTCTACTGAACTCACTAAGGCATCTGCTTAAAGGGCACCTGCTTCTATAAGTTATACGTCCTTTCCTGTTGTGAATGACTCCTATCCTTAATCAATATCTGGTTATATACCATTCAAAGAATATCTCAGTTCAGATGCAGCTATTGGCACAATGCTACGAACTCATACCTATTACTCTAACCCTAAGACAGACTACAGAGCTTCAACAAAAGCTTATACTTATACTGACTCGTACGTTGCTCTTAAAAGAGTTGCTCTTGACCCCCCCATAAGCTCCTTTACAGGTGCCTCGTCCCGTCGTTATCACGTCGCGATGCAGTCGTTAATTTGAATGGCATTGCACATACCTACGTCGTGAATGTTGCCATTCACTCTTTCCATTCACCCCGTCGCTATCGCAGCAGATTATTACCAGTATAATTGCGTGAATTACAGGGCCGAGCGATAGCGACGAACGAACTCACGTGACGAACGAGTGATAACGACGTGGACGACGCCATTCACATGTCGCGATGCTCATACCTCCTCTTTCTAACCGCATCGCAACTAAGGAACTCTAAAGCATCGCAACTAAGTCGGGCTGCAGTTGAGCCCGTCCCGAGCCCTACTATAGATCTTTCCTCGATTTATATTTATTTTAGGGGGGTGAGACCTCAGCTCCATTGAAGTCTTTTGTCAAAGTGCCTGTCCGGGAGCTACTTAACATTCTTTCTTATCAAGGGTTGGGTTCGGGGCAACAACAAATGCACTTCCGGAATTAACAACTGGAGCTGCTGCCGGCGCCAATAGCTTAAGAATCCTACTTTCCATTAACTCTCTCTACCGGTACGACTGAAACGGAGTTGCTCCCGAGTTGTACGCTGTTGGCTCCGCTCCTTTTATTGGAGTGCCCGGCCACGTCGCTGTCGCAGTCGTGCCCGCAAAAAAAAGTAGTTCAATTAAAAAGAAAGATCGACTTACTGTTTTGGCCCTCTCTCCCCTCTGCTTGCGTGTTGAATTTAGGTGCAGGGAAATAAAAATAATCTTAATAAGCAGGTCCGCGTCATTATCACTCGCTCCTCGAGAAGGACAAGATTCAATCAACCAAAGAAAGGCCTATCTCTTAACAGATTATTACCAGTATAGTTGCGTGCCTGCAAAAGTAGTAGTTCCTAAAAATAAGCAAGAGTCTCTTATCTGAATGGACTTGCGCAATGAACTCTTGCGCGTCTAACTCACTCGCCCGTCGTTGCCTCGGGCCTATGGTCGGCCCTTATAGTCGGCCCTGACTCTCTCTCTCTCTATCCTCGACCGCTTCTGGCTATGTCCCATGTACTTCCTTTTCAATATAAAAGTGAGGTCTCTTTCTACTCATTTAGGCTTTGACCCTGGCCTGCTGGTTTAAAAGTGAAGATTCCTCAGAATCATTCATTCTGGCTTGACTTCATTCGCTATTAAGAAGACGGCCCACGCAAGACAAGATGTCAAGCAGCCCCCCGGGTTGGGGTAGTGGTTGAGTGGTCGAGTGTCGAGCCCGGCCCCTCTTCCGGCTTGCTTCGCGCATAGGCAACACAGGTAAGGAGAGAGGGCGGATCCCGGGTTCTGAGCCTATGGATCTGCCTTGGCCGAGGGCCCTGTATATATATTGGCGAGCCTATCCGCGTCTCCACTCTCGCACATGATGTGCTTTATCCAGTTAAAGCACAGCCACTCTTGCATATGATCGTCATTAATCACTTCGTGCTTCTATTCACTTTAGAAGTGCTTTTATCGGTATTAACTTGATTGTCTCTTTCTTTTCTTCTTCTGCGTACGAGGATGAAAGAAGAAGCGTGAAGTACGGGATCCAACTGCAGCTACTATTGAGGGAAGAAAGTCAACAAAGACGGGAGCGGGACTCTTCCCTCTTTATCTTTCTCTCGGGAGGGAGGGGAATTGAAACTGTGAGTTAGAAGTGATCCTTATCCAACTCCCCGTCTGACCTCATTATTATTATAAAGTTCGGGAGCGGTCTCATCGCGCATTCCGTGCTGTTCGGGAGGAATGAATAAGAGAGCTTGAGCGACAGATGAGGTAGAAGCGGCCTTCGATGCCCCTCTGATGAACGCGGGTGCCCTTCTCCCGTCTTCAGTTCTGATCCGGTTCCGGATTATGATTCAAACGCTGCTGAGGCATCCAACTCCGACCTCTTATTCGTAGATAGAGATCTTTTCACTGAAATGGAACTCGTAAACTCAAGAGCTTTCTGGAAAGTGTCTGCAGCTCAGACCTAATGAGGGGTGGGGCAAAGAACTCAGTCTGTCGGAGTCACTCTGACTGTGAATAGACCGTAGTACCGAAAGCACTGCAAAGGAAAGCTCACGCCAGACACCACTGGACATAAAGAGCAGCAAGACTCTACCGGAAAGGAAAGCTACCGAGACTGACTACCTCAAAGGATGAGGGATGAGGTTCGGACTAATAATAGGCTCGAGCTCCTACTGACATTCGATCGCTTTCACGGACTGAGTTAAAACTTCTTACAGTTCATTCTCTTCCTGACTCTTCAGAACCGCTTCATGGCATGGAATATGAGGAAGGACGGGTGACAACACTCTCTTATCGACTTGCACTTGCAGTAGGTAGTCTCATATCGACTTGCATACAGAATAGAATGAGTCGTGCCCTCCTTGTAAGTTCCTAAAATAAATATAAATTGTGAACCCTAGCACCTATGGTCGGTACAGGTTGCTCTCGTTCGCAGCATTGCCCCGTTCGGGACTCAACAAGACCAAAGAAAGATCAGAGTGGAGAAAGAGAAGAAATAGAAGAGATAGATTTGTCTTTGAAGTGCCTGTAGCTCCCGCGTATCTGTATTTCATCTTTCCCGTCCCGAACTCTGACTTTAAGGAGATTCCCGGCTGGGACACGTCGCCCCGTCGCTATCGCTCTCAACTCTACTTAAATGAAATGAGTTCGCCTCCTTGATTTAATGTAGGAGGGCGGACCTCTCCTTCACTCACTAGGGCAAGGGCAGATGTTATCTCTTATATATGAACTGCCTTCCGGTTCTTGCTTTTCCTGTCCTCGTATGCGTATCCTCCACGTCGTTATCACTCGTACCTTTCCTCTACTGGGGCTTCTTAATTCTTATTAGTAGTACGTGACTCGAACTCTGAACTATAAGCTATTCATATAAGAGAAAACACTTCTGGTTCGGAGCCATTCACTCAAGTAATTCACTGCGGGTTCTTAGCCTCTTCATCCCTCCACTTAGCAGTAGCAGTCGAGCATAATAAGTAGGAAGATCAGTGCCAACAATCACGAGTACTGACTTTAAATTCGAGCTTAATAATTCAGTCTTTCCTTTCGTCCATTCTAGTTGTTTTCGTCTTTCCGTAGCTTTCCATATCTTTCCCTTCCTCTCCAGTTAGTGGTGAAACTCAGTCTTAATCTGCTCTCCCCGCTGCTGAGCTAACTACTCAATTCCCTACCGACTCTTCCTATAGTTTCATTAGAGCTACTAAAGGGGTTCAATCCTACCAGATAGGCAATTTTAATTCCCCTCATTAACCTACGAAACAACTGCTACGGAGATTCATTAAGAAAGATCGGACTGCTAGAGCTACGCCCACTCCTTTTGTCGTGCCTCAACTCTTGGTGGAGCTCCAATAAAAATAAAAGAAAAGGTACGAGGAACTAAGTGAGCAGCTCTACCGGGACAAGACAGGATGAGCAGCAGTCGTTCATGGTGTAAGTGAATGGGGCGAGTGATAACGACGCGGTAGTTTTGTAGAACGACTACGGTATGCAAGTCCTAAAAGATAAGAGACTGCTGCTTTGTTCATGGTTATGTTTATCCGTTCTCTTCTAAAGCCTAAGGCAGGTTGAGTGTTCAGCGTACCGACCCATCACCAACGCCTCTTATAGAGAAAGAACATACAATCGTCTACTCAAATGGAGCATACCACAGCGGACTCTTCCTCCATACTTTCCGTAAAGCGCTTAGAAGTTCAGGAGAGTGAATGGAATGCTGACTTACTAAGAGCAGGGCTAACCGAACTGGGCTACTTTTACTGGTTTCATTTCCGAACAGAACAGAAACTCCCTTGAAGGGACTCAAGGCAAGAGTGCTTTCTCGAGGTTATGTAATAGCTCGCCATACATATAAGTTCTAAGGGTATCCGAGAAGTACGTTATTATAGTTAGGAAAGAGAACGTACATTCAGGTACACCCCGTATATATATTAAGTTCGTAATACTATAATTTGCTGCAGATCTTTCTACTCGTAGTGAAGAATGCCATTCACGCAATTATACTGGTAATAATCTGCTGAGAGAGGCCCGATAGGCTCGAGCGCATGTATACGCGAGAGGATCCCTGATAGGCTCGACTGATAAGGAGAGGGACGAGGAAATGGTAGATCAATAGTAGGGAAGGAGATAAATTGCCCTAATATAGTCGTAAATTGAGGAGATTTGGATTAGTCGTAAATAGCCTTTGGGGCTATTTATCTCCTCTGCTACGCATAGGAACTTATATTATAGTAAGGCGGCCCTTACTATATATTTGAACTTATATTATAGTATGGCGGATAGTCTACAATTGCGTAGCAGAGGAGATAAATAGCCCCAAAGGCTATTTACGACTAATCCAATCGACTCTGCTACGCAATTTACTCCTCTGCCCTAATATAGTAGTAAATTGAGGAGTGAAATTGCTACGCATAGGAGTGAAATTGCATAATTTACTAGATTTTTGGGGAACTTATATTATATACAGGCGGATTAGTCTACAATAGCCCCAAAGGGGCTATTTATCTCCCCAATATATAGTAAGGGCCTAATATAGTAGTAAATTGAGGAACTTATATTATAGTAAGGCGGCCCGGGCCGCCATATAATATAAGTTCAAATATATAGTAAGGGCCGCCTTACTATAATATAAATTCCCAATATATGGCCCTAAAATCAATCTAAATTCCGCCATACTATAATATAAGTTCAAATATATGGCCTAAAATCAATCTAAATTCCGCCTGTATATAATATAAATTCCCAATATATGGCCCTAAAATCAATCTAAATTCCGCCTGTATATAATATAAGTTCAAATATATAGTAAGGGCCGCCATACTATAATATAAGTTCAAAGGAGATAAATAGCCCCAAAGGCGTAGACTAATCCGCCTTACTATAATATAAGTACCTCTGCTACGCAGAGCAGATAAATAGCCTTTGGGGCTATTTACGACTAAGCCTAAAATAAATATAAATTCCGAATTTACTTTTATAGTTGGGGAGATAAATAGCCCCTTTGGCCCTGCATTCATAATATAAGTTCTAATCCGCCTGTATATAATATAACTCTGCTACCCTGTATATATATTGGGGAGAGAAATAGCCTTTGGGGCTATTTACGACTAAAGGAGAGAAATAGCCCCTTTGGCCCTACTTACTATAATTAAGTTCTAATCCTTATGTATATAATATAAGTTCCTCTGCTATGCAGAGTAGATAAATAGCCAAAGGGGCTATTTACGAAAGGAGATAAATAGCCCCAAAGGCCCTACTTACTATAATTAAGTTCTAATCCGCCTGTATATAATATAAGTACCTCTGCTATGCAGAGTAGAGAAATAGCCTTTGGGGCTATTTACGACTAAAGGAGAGAAATTGCCCCAAAGGCGTAGACTAACTGTATATAATATAAGATAAGTACCTCTGCTACGCAGAGGCATATAAATAGCCTTTGGGGCTATTTACGACTAAGCCTAAAATCAATATAAAGGAGATATTTACCTAAAATAAATATAAAGGAGATAAATAGCCCCTTTGGCGTAAACTAATCCGCCTGTATATAATATAAGTTCCTCTGCTATGCAGAGTAGAGAAATAGCCTTTGGGGCTATTTACGACTAAGCCCTAAAGAAAGATAAATTCTATAATAAATTCCCAATATATGGTAAGGGCCGCCTTACTATAATATAAGTTCCTCTGCGTAGCAATTTATACAATTTACTATATTTTAGGCATTCACGACTTGCGGTTGGCAAAGTACGAGCACTCATCAGTTGGTCCTCCCCGCTGGGGGGGCAAGCTACCGAAGGGAGCGCAGGGGGTTGACTGTCCTTTGTTAGGTCCGGTCATCTCGCTTCCCTTGCCTTTTCACTACCACGCTTGTCAGTTTAAGTCCAATCCTTTTCCGATTCTGATTCAAGTCTTGAGGCCCGTCTTCGGGAATCTACATCTACTTCGAGTCCTACAAGGACGTCGGTATCCCTCGTTCCTTTGCCTTTCAATCGCAAGAAGAGTGATTCTAGTGCGCCTTGCTTGCTCTAAGAGTTGATGGAAGTAGAGTTCTTTTTTTAATTGTTGATAGAGCTCGTGCATCTTCTTATGTTTCCGGAAACGGATTTAATTAAGTTGCCCTCATAGTCGATCAAACAAAGTTTGATCGACGCATTTAGATCATTGGGCTCTTGTGTTTGGTTTACAGGATCCAAGATAAAAACGATAATTTAATTAATGCGGAAACTTTAAATTATACCTTTTCTTCGGACTGTTGTGAAGGTAAATATGAAGGACTGTTGTGTTCCGCCAACTGCCTTTCTGATTGCCCAGGCATGATCTGTAGGTTGTGGATGAGAACTTGCAGGTTTATTAGGAAGCAAAGTATATAAAGGTCACTTTAACTCTCTAAAGCCTAATACTCACTACTAGAAAAATGTTAATAGACAACGCCCCAAAGACAACGGTTTTTAGCAAAAGCATTGTGGTTTTTTAATTTACAACGTTTTTAGTCAAAACCGTTGTCTTTGAAAACCAAAAGACAACGTTTGTTCAGAAAGCGTTGTCTATTAGTGTTGATTTTGGGTCAACCACAACACTTTTAAAAAATCGTTGTAAAAAACATTGTCTTTTAGTGGGTGTTTTGCCAAAGACAATGCTTTTAAAAAGTATTGTCGTTGACCGTTGTCGTTGAGGGTTTAGAGGGTTTATATCCAGGTTTTTTATCGGGCGAGTCCGCGATTTCCTTCGTGCGTACGCCTCATCTTCTCTTCTCCCGCCCCATTTTCGTCCCTCTCCCGCTCGCACCTCTAGCTCGTCTTCTCCTGCGTGCCCTATTTTCATGCCTCTCCTGTCCTCTCTCGACCTCTAGCTTGCATCCACTACAACAAACTCGACTTTCCGTAGTACGTTATTAACGACACACATTTATAGCGTGCTGTTAATAATACTTTTTACAGCGCACATAATTAAGTGCGCTGTAGAAAATATATTATATTTTAAAATCAACAGCGTGCGTATAATCGTGCATTGTGAATAGTATTTTTTACAGTATTTAAAAATTTTGCGCTGTTAAAAGAGGGTTAAAAAAATAATATTAACAGCGTGAATAGAGAATACGCGGTTAAAAATATAATAAAAAAGATAAAAATTTTCGCTCTGCCGCCCATTACATGCGCCTTTTCGCGATTTTCGCGACTTAGGTTTCTCACACTTCGTTCCTAAGTCGCGACTTAGGGTTCTCGCCGCGACCTCACTTCGTTCCTCGCCTCGCCTCTGTTCTTTGCGCTCGCGACCGCGTTCTTCGCCTCCCGCCCATTCTCTCGCTGCCCTAATCTCCCAACCAGCTCGCTCGCCGACCAGCTCGCCCGCCGCCCTAATCTCCCGACCGGCGCGCTCGCCGCCCTAATCTCCCGACCCGATTCGCTTGTCCTGTTGCACCGTGATAGGCTGGGCACGTCGCCGGCGAAGAAACTCGATCGGTAGCTCCTTGCTTCGGTTAGTTTCCCATTGTTCTCAGGGGTTACAAACGTTTTTTAGGCGTGCTGCTCTTGAGACGTCTGATTACCTCAAGGATGATTGTTTAAAAATTGATTGCACTGTTGGTGTTGTGATGTCAGTTGTGGACTCACCTAGGCTACACTCTATAGAAGTTCCAGATTCTGATATTGGAGTGCATTTTGGTTCTCTTTTGGATAGGCAGGAAGGTTCTGATGTGGTTTTTGATGTTTCTGGGGATAAATTTCATGCCCATAAATTGGTATTAGCTGCACGATCTCTAGTGTTTAAATCCCAATTTTATGAGAATCCAAATGGTGAGGATAATAATATTATTATTTCAGATATGGAACCTAAGGTGTTTAGGGTAAGGCTATTGATTTTCGTATTGTTGTTGATTTTCTTGAGTTATTCTAATTCCCAGCATGCTATTACATTTTTGGTTCATTGTTCCCAACCAGGCAATGCTGCATTTTATATATAGAGATTCTTTCATAGAAGATGATGAGACAACAAAACAAGACTCCCCTGAATCTTCTCCATCTAGCAGAATGGCTGCAAAGTTGTTGGTTGCAGCAGATAAGTATGGTTTGGAGAGGCTTCGACTTCTATGTGAGGCACATCTATGCAAGGATTTGTGTGTGGATTCAGTTGCCAACACTCTTTCACTAGCTGATCACTATCATGCTACAGAACTTAAAGTTGCTTGTCTTAAATATGTTGCAGAAAATCATGGAGATACTTATCATTTACTATTGAGGTTTTGTGTCCTTTTCATTAATAGGCTATTGAATAAGTATCTACTCAGGTTATACAGCATTTCAGTATAACCTATAGGAAGTCTCACTAAGCTTGCTTTTTCTCTAAATGTTTGTTCTTATGTTTGTTCTTACAGCATTTCAGCATGTCGAGATTTTGTTATCGAGAGTAGAACAATCACCAAAGCAATCCATGTCAAATGCACTTAAGCCATCAATGAGAGCACTGGTGGATAAAGAGCTCTTGGGACATTCTGAACTGGATGTGAAAGTGGCCGTTACATCATGCTTGAGTGAGATCACTAGAATTACAGCTCCTGAAACTCCATATGATGATGACCGTTACATCATGCTTAGGAGCTGTAATTCTTGGTCACTAGAATTTTTATTCCTATTATTCTTTTGCTCATTCAATAGTTTGCTTAATCTTATACTTCTTGGTACTTGTGAATTCTCCATCTTTTTCAGTAGAAGCTGATAAATATTACTTTAAACAGGCCAAATCATTCTGAGAAGATCTTTTCCTCAATGGAAATGATTATGACACTTGTGTTAGAAGAGAGTGAAGATATTTCCTCGGAGCTACTTTTATGCCTTATAAATAGTGTAAAAAGTGACAACAAAGTAAATTCCTGTCTCCTGAAAATTATTGGTCTGAATGACTAAATATTTTTCTAACTTAGCTAAATTTTAATCTCAGGATATCTCACACGTTGTACATAGACTGGGTGAAAAAGTGATCAGCAATTGTTCCGGGAAGTTAAAACCATATTTGTCAGAGTTTAAGGCAGCTGAGTACACTCGGGCATAAATTGATGAGGTGCGTTCCGAGGTGGCAGACTGTATACAAGATCATATTTATGAGTAGGTATGGAATGCTGATCTCCATAATTCCATTTATTTGCAATAAAGATATTTGTTTGTGATTCAAAGTTCATTGTGATAATTCTGCTGCTGTTGTGTCCATATTTTGGATAAATTAGTATTATCTTTTGGCAGGTTGGTCTTTGGCAGATGGACCTGCTGTTACCTAGTGATGCACTTGCTGTTACTTGGTGCTGCTAATGTTGTGATGCACCTGTTCTATTTCTGCTGTTGTTGGAGGATATTCTGTTGCGTTGAAACCTTTGTTATGGACCTGCTGCTGTATGGAGCTTTTATGTTGGAAGTTGTAACTTGAATTTGTGTTATGAACTTGTATAAGTTGTATGTTATGGACCTGCTATATGTTATGAATTTGTGTTATGAACCTGCTGTAAGAATGATTATTGTGTAAATATAAGTTGTATGTTTTGTATGTGATTTAGTAAATTTTGTAGCCAATGGTTTTGTATTTACAAAATATATTATTTCTTATTTACTGCTAAAAAAATCAAAAGACAACGCTTTTAAAAACGTTGCAAACCCCAAGCAATTTGTAACAAAATTACAACGCTTTTTAACCGTTGCAAAATGTGTTGTCATACCTATTAAAAACAACGTTTTTAAAGCGTCGCAAAAAGCGTTGTAATATTTACAACGCTTTTTATGCGTTGCGAAGGTGTTGTCGATGTTAACAAAGACAACGCTTAAAAAGCGTTGTCGTTGATGGACCCCTTTTACAACAGGGCCTCTTACAACGCTTTTTAACCCACAAAGACAACGCTTTTTCCGCGTTGTCTATTAACATTTTTCTAGTAGTGACTTATTCTAATCGGCCACTTCAGCCACCACTTCTACCACCACTTCAGCCACCACTTCTACCATATCTAGTATTCTATATATTCTTGTAATTCCAAATGCTTAGCAAAACAGGGACACGACACAAGAACCAACACCAATTTCAGGGGGGAAAACAGTTGGTAGCTGTGTTGTTGCCATGTGTTGTTGGTAGAATGCTTTGATTAGTAGGTGCTCTTCTTTGTTCTTAATTATGTGTATACAATTATTTGGTGTGGTGAACAGCCCATTTATTTCTATAATTTGTTGATTATGGGAGTTCTATAATCATGGTTCATTTTAGTTTTTTGTCACATTGCAATTTGATGATATAACATACCAAATTTTTCACTGCTTCTTTTCTTTTTTTTTATTGCAGACAAAAGTAAAGAATGCCAGTCGTGGGGATATTAGTGAGAACAGCAAATGCAAATTAATTCATTGGTGTGTTGATGGAGTTGTAGCAGAAGGCCGAATTGCATCTACAGATCCAAATGCAAGAGTACATCACGTTCCTCTTGGTGGATTTTGTTGGAAAGTTTGGATTGATAGAGTTTTTGTTGAGAAGGTGGACATACTTCGACCAAATGAAGAAATGTTTTTTCTTGAGGATGCAATAGGAAGCACAATTGCTTGGTTATCTAAATATATTATTGTGTAACTGATTTAGATTTTAACATTTTTAGAAAAAACATGGAACTGAATAGTTTTTTGTTATTATGATCCATTGTTACTAAGTAAAGTCTGTTATTTGTTGAATATATATACTAGTTTGAAATGATATTATTATTGTGTTATTTGTGTGTGGTTGTTATTGTTGTATGTAGTATCTATGTTGTTATTAATTATTTGAATTTAAAATTGTGATTTGAATGGTTTGAAATGCAGAATTAATCAGGAATGATTTGAATGCTGTTAAAAGTTATTAGGCATCCGCAGCGTGCATTGTGCGCTGCGGATGTGGACAATCGCAGCGCGCAATGTGTGCCGCGGATGATCTCATTCGCAGCGCGCAATGCACGTCGTGGATGATCGCATCTGCAGCGCACAATGCGCGCTGCGGATGAGATCATCCGCGGCGCACATTGCGCGCTGCGATTGTCCACATCCGCAGCGCACAATGCACGCTGCGGATGCCTAATGACTTTTAACAGCTTGAACTGTGCAGCGTGCGATGCGCACTGCGGATAACATATTTGCGCGCTGCGAAAAGTCATTTTTGTTGTAGTGCCTCTTCTCGAACGTTGTGTGGGCAACGATCAGCCCCAGTCAGACCCAGCAGAGGTTGATATAGGGGCAGAGATAGAGGAGCCACTAGAGCTTCCTGATGCACCAGCTCCACCTCCACCGATGACTACAGATCAGAGACTAGATAGGTTGGAGGAGTCAGTTCATTCCCTGTCTACCAGGATTGACTCACAGGGAGCTGACATAGCTGAGATTCTTCAGCTTCTGAGAGCGATGCAGCCTCATCATCCACCATCTCCACCTCAGCTTTAGACATTTTATTATCTGACTTGTTATGATATTTTGACTTGACTTGTGTTGGATTTGACCTGGACTTGACTTGTAGTTGACTTGATCTGACTAGATGTCTGACTTGTTATTGTGCATGTAGATAGGTTATCTAGCTTTCACTTGCTATTATTTGCTATTACTTGACTTGCTTGACTTGATGTTGATACTACTATTTGCTCTTGGTTCTAACTCATGTTATCATTTCACAGTCTAGCACTCAATTATCTGTTCTTTCTGTCTGATCTATTTCTTATGCTATGACTTAGAAGAAAACTAGGTTTATGTTTAGTAGAGTAGGAAAAAGAAATTTGTTTTCAAAAATTCATGCTTTTCAAATCTATTATTAGTATATTTCAAAATGTTTTCAAAACTATTAAGTATATTTTAAAAAATAATTTTTTTAAGCTTTATTTTCAAAGATAAGCAAATGGAGATTTTGCCTTAGACTAGATGCAAACCCCCTAGAAAGCATGTACCTATAGATCTAGGTGGACATCTCACAAAGCACACTAGATACCTTGATTTGTGATTGCTAAACTTAGAACGGTGTGAGATGTATAGGCCTCTAGTCTAAGCAAAACAGATGCTTTAAGTCAGTGCATCAAACCAAAAAGCTTAGACTCTAATTTCAATTGATCAAGTTAAGTGTCCCAAAATAAAAAGACAATCTTTTAAGTTGGGATCAAACACTACTTGGCTAACTGGGTCAAGCTACTACTTTCTAGTAGATAGCTAAAACCTAAGTTGGACACTCGCCCCAAAGGAATATTTTTTTTGTCTAACTATATTTATTATTTATTAAGCTTAGACTCAACCAAATAGAACCAAATAATTTTTGATTATGTCAAAGGGGGAGAGAATTGAGGTTCAAGTTAACAAATAAAAATTTCAAAATTCACACAATTATATTTGACAATAGTTATTAACTAAACACGAACAAGAACATCAAATATTTAATAAGGTTCAGCAAATTATGCTTAAATCCTCCAAAACACTAGCAAATAAATATTTCACTAATTTAGGAAATATTACAAAGTGGAAGAGAAAGATTGGATCTGAATATAAGAGATGAGACAAATCCATATTCAAAAACTCCTTACAAAAATAAATAAGGATAGGATACTTTTATAGTCTTGAGACCTCTCCTTATTTTCTAAACTCCCAATATGAAATTATTAAATTTTATCCAAAAACTAACACCCTTTTCCAGCTGCCAACCATCGTGAGCCAAAGGCGAAAGCTACCCACTCTCTTGTTGCCCAAATCAAGTAGGAAATTTGGGTTTCTTTGTTTTTGAACTTTTTGGCGCCCTGGGGTCTACGACAACCAATTGAGGGTCCAATTGGAATTGGCTTGAGCATTTCATAATAACGAAATAATTTGACTATTTCATTGGTCAAAGGAAAGTATGAGGTATATATTTTAATTGATTTTTATTTAGGATGGTTAAATAAAGTTGTTATTGGCTAGTAGTGATAGGTGTCACCTAGGAATTATAGCATGATTAAGATTTGATCTGTCTTATAGATATAAGTTGATGACCTATCGACGTTCAAAACTTTTGTTATAAATAAAAGTGGATAAATTTTATTATTTGATTATACAATTTTTTATGGATGAATAAATAGATAAATTAGATTATATATACTTATATAATTATTTTTTAAAAAAATTGAAATGACATTTAAAATACTAAAGTGAGTTTTAAAATAATTAGACTATTGAATGGTAAATAATTAATATTATTTTATGTCCATATATATGTGGATTTTATATAGGGATTAAGATAGGTATGATTGTTTTTAAAATTAAAATGAATATTTTAAATTATTCTTCCATTGATATCTATCTTCAAATTTATTTAACTTTCCATATTGTTGATATTTCTTATTGTTGAAACTTGTGGTTTCATATTTTATAACTTTTATCTATAGACCCTATGATAATATTTAAATAAATTAATATGATTCATATTAAAAGTTAATTTGGGTTGGTCTAAAATAATCAAGAAGATATGAACTTAAAATTGAATAATTATGATAAAAAGAATTAAACATGATAAAGATATTAAATGGAGAAAGTGAAATACTAAAAGTGAAAATTTGGAACCTAGCCTTGTACTAGAGTATCTAATTGCTTATGTGACTTGTGGTAGATACTAATCATCAACGATTAGTATTTAATTGCGTGATGATATTGTATTATTGTATTGCATCGACGAGGGGACTATTAGATGACGTTATTACACTCTAAATAGCGATTTACTTAATTGATCTATCAGATTTAGACTATTGATGACTCTTATCCATGTTGATACTTATACGATTTGTGATATTTGTCTATGTTGATATTATACTATTGATAAAAAAAAAATGATAAATCCTAGTCAGTCTCATAGACTCAATCCCTGATTTCCCACCGACCACCAGGGTAAATCGGGAAGCGCATACGGCGCCCAATTCAGATGCCCAGCATCCTTTTGATTGCATTCCCCATTTGAAAAAAAATTCTTGCAAATATGTCGTAACTGAGAATCGAACCGCAGATCCCTAAGTCACAACTCGGATGTCCTACCATTGCACCATTGATTGATGATCTATATACTTGTTGATTAAATAATAAAAATTGATAATTTATGTTAATTGATGATATTAGATGATGTCAAATTGTAATTTTTAAATTCCAATATAAAAATGCTAGATGATTATAGATATATATATTTATGTATATATTAAGAACTTTATAAAAAATTTAAAATTGTAATGAGAGATTATGATTTACTTTACTTTCTTGATCTTTTAAATAAGATTAAATTCATGTATATCTTTTTTATTATTCGTATAATAATTTTTTGATTACCCATTTAAAGTTTACTGTCTACTTTCCTTGGCCTTCAGTTTTATAGGCATGAGCACCTTTTGATATTATAGTTGCTTTCAGCTTATATATAAAGTTATTTAGAGATTTTGATCTGTTGATTCCTAGTTTAGTTTGTTTTTTATTTTGGTGTGTTTTTGTTTGATTTCATTTGCTGTTTTATCCTTATAGTTTGTTGTATACCAAGAAAATATTATAAATAAATAAATTTGAGAAAATTCTTGGTTATCTTATTTGTGGTTCCTTGGTCTTTTTTACATGGTTCGTTGGTCTTTTTTATGATATTGTTATTGGTGCAAATGACCTCTAAGATTTTGATGTTTGATAATTTGAGTCTAGTTAAGGTTGATTAAATAAGATTATGTTTTAGTGAAAAGATTATTGGTACGATCGATTCCCAAGGGTTGATCCAAGTAGATCAAGGTTGATTAAATGCAAGTAAGTAAAAAAGTCCAATGGATCAAGAGTGATTGAATGCTTAACAACGAGTGGAAAGTCTTGATAAGTCAAGGTTGACATAAACAAGAGTAAGAAGTCCTGACAAGTCAAGAGTGACCTATGCAAGGAAAAGGTCCAAACAGATCAAGAGTGACAAGTCTGGCAACGGGGAAACTCTAAGGAAGTAAATTCTAGGTAGTGAGAAGTCTTGGATGAGTGAACTCTAGAGCAAGATAGAAGTTTTAGAGGAATGAACTTCAAGCAAGTGAGAAAGTCTAGTATATCAAGTAGACCAGGTACTAGGCTTTGTATATTTGTATTTAATTTTGTCTTGCAGGAAATTGAAGTTAACGGAGCGGACTCAAAGGTCCAAGTGATCGAAATGATCAAGTGAGATCAGATCTGAGCGAGGCAGTCAACGGATTAGGTTTGAGCAAGCTCCAGACAATTGAAGTGGGTCCAGGCGACTTGAATTGCTAAGTTAGTAGATTCAAAGTTCATGAGGATAAGATCGACAACTAAGTCAGCAAAGGTACAAGCGCCCAGAAGACATCTAGGTGACCAGACATGTGCCACATCAGTAGCTCAACATAATCATATAAATCGAGGGTAGATGCTCGAGGTTCATATATCAAATATATATAACTCATTCTGTGCTCTCTGATTCCATGTTCTTCATGTGATCTAGGAAGTGCCAAGATGGGTACAATCACATTCAGGACTTCTAGAGGTGATCAGTAAATTGTTTGTTAGTTGTTTCATTGTTTATATTATTATCTTATGTTTTTATTTGTGTTTGATCAATTTTGTAAAAGATTTCTCCGCCGTCGGATGTTCGGAAAGGAGAAAGAAATAGTGCTTGCGCTCTAGATATAATTTTGGATGTAGTAATCTTAGGGGATTATGAACCAAGTAAAAATTCAGTATGCATATTTCTTGTCTTGTTCTTTATTTTATATTCTGTTGCATACTAACTTTGTAGATAAGAATGACACGAAAGCGAAAAGCAAATATTATTCATCCTCCCCCTCTAACACGTATTCGGTTTTGACAATTAATATCAAAACAAGGAGTTCTTCATCTGGATTAACAGCCAATGGATCGGGGTTACAAGTAAAAAATTGTAATTTAAATTTTAAATATCATATTATTTATTTCAAATGCAGACAAAGAACATACTAAAAAAAATAAATATCCTATTTTAAAACAAGAACACTACCAGGGATCCGGAAAGGAAAAAAAAAAGCACATTTTTGAATTCCATGCCAGTTATAATCACGTTTCCTTTAGTTTAATTTTAGATTATTTTAGTAAATGAGATGTTCATGATAACTCCGTTTTAATTTGGAATAATAATTTAAATAATTTAAATTTAATTAACCAGAATAATTTAATTTATTTAGATTTAATTAATAATATAATTAATCAAGATAATTTAGATTTGATTAATTCAAATTTATTAAATATTTCTAATTTGATTAATAATTCAAATTTAAAGACTAATTTTAATAATTCAAATTTAATTAAGGATAATGAAAAGACTAATCAAATTAATAAATAATTCAATTACTAAATAGTTTAAGATCAGATCAATTATAATTTATTTAATTTAGATCTTGATCTGAATAATCAAATCGTAATTTGTTCAATCAAAAAACCTTATCAAGAATATTAATCAAAATTTAATTAAACGTAATAATCACTAATCAGAGTTTAATTAAAAATTCAATTGATCAGAATAATTTAAATTCAATTAATCAAAATTATTCAAAATCAGAAAATAAATAGTTTAAAATATAGGGCTTTAAAAAATAAAAAATTAAATTTTAAATATCCAAAAAATAGAAATTAATTTTTAAAATTCAAAATATGAGAATATGAATTTTAAAAATCAGAAAAATCAGAATATGAGTTTTAAAAATGGGGAAAACAATTTTTAAATTTTAAAAATTCTGGAAATCAAAATCTAAAAGGTCAAAATTCAAGAAAATCAAGAAGTTTGAAAAAGAAAAATATTATTATACCATCTTATAATCAAGTACTTTTTTATTATAGAATAGATTAATAAAATTATACTAAAAATATAAAATAATAATAATAATTAGCGCTAACACATAATGTGTCAAATTATGTGTTCAACATATTGTTAGAAATTAATATTGCAATTGTGATTAATTTCCTTGATTGATATGTTTGTCATGATACATATCATGTTTTTAATTGCTATATTTTTTTATGCATACTATCCATGTGTTAGATGTTTATTTTAGAAAGGATAGATAGAGCAAAAGGGGTTTGATTTTAAGACTTAGTATTAGAGAGGGTTGAGATGATAGTAGATTAAGGAAGCTCTGTTGATGCATGTCTAGGTTGAATGATAAGTATTGTACATAGTGCAATCGACTTTGATCAAATTTGAGCTACTTAGATCAAAATTTTGTATTAAGTCCCTTAGACTAGCTATTTTGGAAAAGCTTTGTCAAGGCATATGGCTACTTTAATAAGTGCTCTTGAGACTCACCACATTTTTGAAGCTTATTTGTTTCAAGAGAGGTTGCTTATGATCATTTGATGGTTGATGGATTTATCAAAGGTTATATTCACTGGGTAGCTCATAGAGAGAAAACATATAGTGCATCTACAAACTCTACTTCTATTCCATCTCAAAAAAATGCAGATGATATACAAGATTTAGTTTATGAGATATTTGGCATCCTAGAGTACAATGATAGTTTAATTAGCACATAAGAATTTAAAAATGATAAAGAGATTCCAATTGGAGAGGCTGAGAAATTCTATAAATGATTGATGATTCACAAAAAGAATTATATCCAGGATGCAAGAAATTTTTAAAATTTGCATTCTTAATTCGTTTGCTTCACTTAAAGTGTGTAGGAAAAGTTAACATTAAGATTTTTAATATGCTTTTAGATTTGTTGAGAGAAGCATTTCCTAATGCAATGAATGATTTGCCTAAGACATACTATGAAGTAGAGAAATTGATGAAACAAATAGGACTTGGTTATGAAAAGATTGATGTTTCTTTTAATGATTACACTTTGTATTGGAAGTTGGACAAAGAAAGAATTCAATGTGAAACATGTAGTGAGCCTAGATGGAAAACATTTGAAAATGATCTTATCAGTGAAAAGAGAAAAATTACACATAAGCTTTTATGATATTTTCCAATAAAACTTAAATTACAGTATTTGTTCATGTCATCCAAAATAGCATCCCATATAAGATGATATTTTGAATCTCACACAAAGGATGGTTACATTCGACATCTAGTTGGCTCTCCAGCTTTGCAAATATTTGATCATAAATACTTATAATTTGCAAAGGATTCTAGGAACATAAACTTGGTTTAGCATCAGATGAATTTAATCCATTCAAAAATATGAGTGTGGCACATAGTACGTGGCCAATCATTTTAATCTCATATAATCTTCCACCATAGATATAGATGTGTATGAAACAATTATTCTTTATATTATCACTATTGATACTTGGCCCATCTACTCCAAGAAATAATATCGATATCTACTTGTAACCTCTGATTACAGTTTTGAAGGATTTGTGAGAGATAGAAGTGCAAACATACGATGCACTCAGAATTTTTAATTTTTAATTGCAAACATACGATGCATCAACTATATGTAAATGATTATATGGAGTCCATAAATTTCATTATTTAATTACATTATCACATAAATCACATGCACAAGGCTCCAACAATCTAATATAAGATGTATACGTCCGAAAAATATGAATGAAAAAAATGATAGATGAAAAAGAGTCCCTTATGAATGAGTTATTAATCCCACATTGGGAGTTTATGATCTGTTTGGGTGCATTGCAACTATGAGGTTGTGAATATATATGGCGTTTGTGTCCGCAAGGGGTGCAAATTTAGAACTCGGATTACACTAAACCCAAGTGATTCGTGTGTGACAACAACCTGTACGCGTCAAATATCAGATTGATGAGGCAAAATTTGCCCAAGTAGATCAATCTACGTTTTTCCATCCAATCTATTTTGCTACTTGCTCAAGTGTGTAATGGACACTTTAATTACTTATATGAAATTGTCGATAATTAATAGCGAATTAATCATCCAAATGAAATGACCGACAATTAATGGTCGGTTGTTGGCGTTACGACCGGAGGTAATGGATAGTCATCACTCAACCATTTAATACAATTAAGGATTGAAGCCCCTATATAAGGAGGTTTCTCGTTCGACAGAATAGTGATATAGAGATGTAGAGCAACAAAAATAGAAACTCCATCCACTTCATTCTCCGTTCTCCCTTCGAGCGACCCGCTAGGTAGTTATTCAGTGATAGTGTTTATGTATATGCTTGGTTCACCACAAACAATCCATGCTTAGTTGTATGCGTGGTCATGTTATTGTATTCTGAAAAACAGATGTCCAAGGTGATTTCGAAGCACTGCCGGAGAGGACAAATCTATTTTAAGAAAACTATGTCTAACATAGGCCTTGACAGTACTCGTTCTAGCAGGACTACCAAGTCAAATTGAGTTGATTGAGAGTTAGTTGAATCAATTGAGTGTGACAAATTGGTCAAGCTTGTCCTATTGAATGGACTGCAAAACAGTTAGTCCTATTGAAAAAGGTTAACAAGGCTATAGCTATTTGACAGCCTGAATAGGTCACTACGAAGTTCTTCCAGTCTTGAAAAATGGTTGCTAAAGTAAAGATCAACGGATAGGCTTCATCCAACTGATCTATATATATCGATCGAAAAGGAAATTGGTCGTGAAAGGACGATAACTAGAAGAAGCAGCACTAATAACCCAATAAATAATTAAAGAGAAAGAAAACGAGCACAACAATGTGGTCTAGCTAGATGGCAGCTGAGAAAGCATGTGTGTGGTCTAGCTACTTAGAAGGCTCGGTCGCGAGAGGAAGGGAGGCATCATCCTTGCTGCCTGATCAAGATTGCTTTGCTTCTTCTTCTTCTTCTTCTTCTCCTCTTCCTGGCTTCTCCTCCTCCACCTTGTCCACAATCTTCACCTCCTCCTTCTGCCCCGACGCTTGATCAGCTTTCGCTGCAGGCTTCACTTTGCTGCCGATCGCCGGAACACATGAGAAGCCGAGGCCCATCTCTTATCGCCAATTAAGTTATATAAACTGATTTAAATCTTCTCAGAACTGCTCGATCAGAATGTTTTGTTTTGTTTTGTTGATGCTGTTGAACTAATGAGTTTGCGAGGAGCATTGCATTTTGCATTTATAAAGATAACAAACTTGGCCGGCAAGCAGTCAAACATCTGGTCGTTCAGCCGCATACGTTTCCTTGACAGCAACATCATGACTAAGTCTTTTCTATTGCTGTACACATACCAAAAAAAAAAAAACATAAAATATATATATAGATAGAGAGACAGATAAGTAGATGTATTAATTAATCTACTTAATTCGGCGGGTGGTCAAAAAACGAAAAAAATCCAACGTGTGAGGAGGAACTTGCTGAGCAAGTAGTCAAGCTTCTTGCTTGCCACGGAAGCTTGTGGCCACCTTATCGAGCTCCCAAGTACTTAATTAATCTTCCTATCTCAAGCTATATATGTACATTCTTTAGTAAAAGATAAAATCTATCATTTCAATAATTTTATACAATCGATCTCATGATCATCTGTGAAGAAGTAAATTAGAACATTATAGTTGGTCATGATGAAAAAAAGCATTGTCTCGTTTCTGTCGAAATTCAACTCTTGTCCACTTCAACAATTCTGTTCCATTATAATCAACTCAACTATGCTCTGGGGTTACGTAGATCTAGCTTAAGCCTTTTACATGTGATTTATGTATGTGATAGTATAGTAACTAATTAAGTAATCAAATTTAATTTATTGATCCCGCATAATCGTTTACATACGAAAGTTTGATTGAATAAACAATTCATAAAATTTTCTCACAGCCACAAATATCCAAATTAACAGCTAGTTTCAAGTATTGCAAGTGTGCAATAATAAGTAAATGGCCTAAACAATTATGCAATAGAAAATTAATTAATTTAATAATTCAATACTTCCCTAAAAATAAAAACCTCACTATATATATATAAATATTCATTTTTCTTCATTTGAGGAGACTATAGGGTGACTAAAGGTGTAACGACCCTCCTCCTTTCTAATAGGGGGATGTTACGTATATCTTATCATTATTAAATTATTGGTAAAAAATCCAATAGATAAATTCTATCAAAAGGAATATTCTTATAACGGAATAAAACAACTGTTCAATTTACGATGCATGCGGAAGCCATTGATATAAAATACATAATTGATATAAGGTGTTTATTCATTTATTTATTCTAATCCGCGGTTCCGCCGCCACACACATCGAACACTGCTCCTGCTGCCTCCCGTTGCTTAACACTTTTCTTTACCTCTATCTGCAGTATAAGGAATGCAACTATAAGCAAAGCTTAGTAAGTACATACCTAATCTCACAAAACAACGGAAATCATTGCATGCTTTCTTAGTAATTAAACAGGAAATAACTTGTAGTTATGAAGTCATGTACTTAAGCAGAAACTACCTGAACATGGAAATAATTGTATTGCATAGAAAATTTCTTAACTTCTTTATAATTGAAAGTCATACGTTTGAATTGTAACGACCCGGCCCAGCCCATTTGGCGGTCCATTCGGCGGTCCATTTGGCGACCCTTGTGGTCGTCGACCGTCGACCGTCGGCTCGTCGACCGTGTCGTTACTCATCCGGCCCAGCCCATTTGGCGGTCCATTCGGCGGCCCATTTGGCGACCCTTGTGGTCGTCGACCGTCGACCGTCGGCTCGTCGACCGTGTCGTTACTCATTTGGACTTTCCACCCCTGGAAGTAGATTTTTGCCTTCCCCAGGATTCGAACTCTAGACCTCCAGGCTAAGTACTAAAGTTTATGAATCCTGGTACCAAGTGTTCTCGATGGGCGAACCTTTGGCCCAATACCCGCCTCTTAAAAGTAAAATACATTTCTTATACTTCTTATATCATGCAATTTGGAAGAAACAATTTACACTTGCTTTAACTTAAAATGATGTCATGGAAAGAATACTTTATGCATGCTCTATCAAATCATATTGTGGAAACAATAAAGAAAGTAACGGAACAACTCATACTGCAGGTGAGAAATGTACTTACCTTATTGATGAATAGTCACACTACGAACCTCGAAATACTACTAGATCCACGCGTCAAAGTCC
>NC_133867.1:10740812-10766331 GCF_044706935.1 Curcuma longa | reverse complement strand
AAAGAGTTAGGGTTTTGCTTAAATCAAACACCCACCAGATCTCTGCTATAGAAGTCAAGATCAAAGGATGATATAAGTTGATAAATAATTCAAAAAGCATAAGGTAAAGAAGTAATTATGATTAACCTAAGTCGATCAAAATCTAAACCTCGCTAGGTATTGCTCAAAGCCTCTGACTCAACTCGAGTCCAGTCAGTCGGATTTCGTCTCCTTCGACTAGACTAATTCGGGAGGCTTATGATCCAATGGGGTTATTTAGCGATTATGTGGACGTCGGGTATAATGAAGTATAAGGAAAAATAGTAGATATAAGTATTGATTAATTGTCGAGAGCTATTCCCTGAACCCCAAATAAAACCTCGACCTCCTACTCTGGTCTCGATATGCTTCCTTAAGCATATGCCGACCTCCCTCTCCGGTCTCGGTATGCTTCCTTAAGCATATGTCGACCTCCCGCTCTGGTCTCGGTATGCTTCCTTAAGCATATGTCGACCTCCCAACTCTGGTCTCGGTATGCTTCCTTAAGCATATGCTGACCTCCCCCTCTAGTCTCAATATGCTTCCTTAAGTATATGCCGATCTCCCGCCGGTATGCTTCCTTAAGTATATGCCGACCTCCGCTTCCGGTCTCGATATGCTTCCTTAAGCATATGCCGACCTCCTGCTCAGGTCTCGGTATGCTTCCTTAAGCATATGCCAACCTCCCACTCTGGTCTCGGTATGCTTCCTTAAGCATATGTCGACCTCTCGTTCGGTCTCGGTATGCTTCCTTAAGCATATGCCGACCTCCCGCTCCAGTCTCGATATGCTTCCTTAAGCATATGTCGACCTCCCGTTCGAGTCTCGGTATGCTTCCTTAAGCATATGCGACCTCCACTCCGGTCTCGATATGCTTCCTTAAGCATATGCCGACCTCCCGACTGGTCTCGATATGCTTCCTTAAGCATATGCCAACCTCCCCTTAATCTCTGCATGCCTCCTTAAGCATATGCCAACCTCATGACTCGGTCTGGGCATGCCTCCCGCGTCTTGTGCCGACCTCTTGACTTGGTCATGGCACGCCTCCTTAAGCATATGCCGACCTCATGACTCGGTCTCGGCACGCCTCCCGTGTCTTGTGCCGACCTCTTGACTTGGTCGCGGCACGCCTCCTTAAGCATATGTCGACCTCATGACTCGGTCTTGGCACGCCTCCCGCGTCTTGTGCCGACCTCATGACTTGGTCTCGGCATGCCTCCCGCACTATGTGCCAACCTCATGACGTGGTTTCGACACGCTTCCTACATCCAAGGTTAACTTTCGGCATGTGATACTTATTTGAAGACATGGTCGTTTCGCTTAAATCGGGGAGAATAGAACTGATTCTTCCGAGGAAAACGGAATGCATTCTCAAATATATATTAACTAATGGAATATTTCTAGAACGGAATAAGTATGCCAGAATATTTTTTAAACGGTTGCTAATATTTTGAAGATCAACCACTATAAAAAGGTAACCCATGCCCATGGGTACAAGTACGCACACATCTACCCTAATTTCCCTAAGCTACTAAACTCTTTCCTCATGCCAAATCCTAACTTGAGTGTCGGAGTGGCTTGCTGGGATCCACCCCCAGTAACCCTCTTTTTGAGTACTTTGCAGGCCTCTTCTTCTCCTTTCGTAGTCTCATCACAGGAATGTGCACGTCGACAAGCCTTGAACCAACATTTGAATCATCCACGGAGTACTAGCCGGAACACCGTGGATGGTTTCAATTATCAATTATTGCTTACATGACTTGTGGTAGAGTGAATCACCCGTGATTAGTATTTATGTGTGCAATGATGCTTTCAATTATCAAATTAGACTATTGATGTCTCTTATACATGTTGATACTCATACGATTTGTGATTTTTGTCCATGTTGATATTATACCATTGATGATCTATATGCCTATTAATTAAATAATACAAATTAAAAATTTATCTTAATTGATGATAATAGATGATGCCAAATTATAATTTTAAATTCTAACATAAAAATACTAAATGAATTATAGATATATATTTATGTATATATTGAGAATTTTATGAAGAATTTAAAGTTGTAATAAGAGATTATGATTTACTTTATATTTTTTATCTTGATTAAATTTATGTACATCTTTTTTGATTACTCACGTAGTAATTTTTTGATTACCCACTTAGAGTTTACTATCTACTATCCTTGGCCTCCAGTTTTACGGGCACGAGCATCCTTTTGATATTATAGTTGCTTTCAGCTTGTATATAAAGTTGTTCAGAGATTTTGATATGTGGATTCTTAGTTTAGTTTGTTTTTTATTTTGTTGTGTTTTCCTTTGGTTTTATTTGTTGTTTTATCCATATAGTTTTTGTTGTATACCAAGAAAATATTATAAATAAATAAATTCGAGGAAATTCTTGGTTATCCTATTTATGTGGTTCCTTGTTTTTTTTTTACATGGTTCCTTGGTCTTTTTTATGATGTTGTTATTAGTGCAAATGAGCTCTAGAATTCTGATGTTTGATAATTTGAGTCTAGTCAAGGTTGACCAAATAAGATTATGTTTTAATGAAAAGATTATTGGTGCAATCGATTCCCAAGGCTTGATCCAAGTAGATCAAGGTTGATTAAATGCTTAGAAGTAAAAAAGAGTCTAATGAGTCAAGAGTGATCAGATGCTTAACAGTAAGTGGAAAGTTTTGATAAATCAAGATTGACATAAACAAGAGTGAGAAGTCCTGATAAGTCAAGAGTAACCTAGGGAAGGGAAAAGTCTAGACAGATCAAGGGTGACAAGTCTGGTAAAAAGGAAAAACTCAAAGGGGATGAATCATAGGTAGTGAGACGTCTTGGATGAGTGAACTCCAAAGCAAAATAAAAGTTTTGGAGAAGTGAACTTTAAGCAAGTGAAAAAGTCCAGTATATCAAGTAGACCAGTACTAGGCTTAGTATATTTGTGTTTAATTTTGTCTTGCAGGAAGCTGAAGTTAACGAAGCGGATGGAGCGGACTCAAAGGTTCGAGCGATTGAAATGATCAAGTGAGATCAGATCCGAGCAAGGTAGATTAGGTTTGAGCAAGCGCCAGACGATTTAAGTTGATCCAAGCGACCTAAACTTGCTAAGTCAGTAGATCCAAATTTCACAAGGTAAGATCGACAACAGAGTCAGCAAAGGTACAAGCGCCCAAAAGACATTTAGATGACCAGACATGTGCCACATTAGTAGCTCAACATAATTATATAAATTGAGGGCAGAGGCTCGAGGTTCATATATCAAATACATATAACTCATTCCATGCTCTCTGATTCCATGTTCTTCATGTGATCTAGGAAGTGACATTATGAGTACAATTACATTCAGGACTTCTAGAGGTTATCAGTAAATTGTTTGGTAGTTGTTTCATTGTTTATATTATTATCTTGTGTTTTTATTTGTGTTTGATCAATTTTGTAAAAAGTTTCTCCACCGTCGGAAGGTGTTCGGAAAGGAGAAAGAAATAGCACTCGCGCTCTAAATATAATATTGGATGTAGTAATCCTAAAAGGTTATGAACCAAATAAAAATCCAATGTATATATTTCTTGTCTTGTTCTTTATTTTATATTCTATTGCATATTAACTTTGTAGATAAGAATGACATGAAAGCGAAAAGTAGATATTATTCACCATTCTCCTCTAACATGTATTCGGTTCTAACAATTGATATCAGAACAAGAAGCTCTTCATCTGGACTAACAAACAATGGATTAGGTTTACAAGTAAAAAATTATAATTTAAATTTTAAATATTATATTATTTATTTCAAGTGTAGAGAAAAAAAGACACAAAAAATAAATATCTTACTTTAAAGGGATCCAAAAAGGAAAAAAAAGCACATTGTGCATTTCAAGTGGAAGAAATTAAGTCATTACAAAAATTAATGTCCGTGGAGAAGATCCGTCGATTAGGGTAACGTTTGAGGTAAGCAATTTTAAAGTATGAAAATCAATTTTTGGATTCCATGCCAGTTATAATTTGGATTCATGATAACTCCGTTTTAATTTGGCATAATAATTTAAATTTAATTAATCAGAATAATTTAATTAATTTGGATTTAATTAATAATATAATTAATCAAGATAATTTAAATTTGATTAATTCAAATTTAATAAATATTTCTAATTTGATTAATAATTCAAATTTAAAGACTAATTTTAATAATTCAAATTTAATTACGGATGATATGGCAGGTTTTTGTTGGTCTGACATGGCACAAAGGGGTCAATAATCGATCCGAGCTGGCATCCGCCCTGGCGTGTCAACGGTCAATAGCTTTGTGATATGGCAGGTCTTTGTTAGTCTGACATGACACAAAGGGGTCAATAATCGATTCGAGCTGGCATCTGACCTGGCATGTCAACGGTCATGGTCAAACCGTGCTTTGACTGGCCCAGTAACGCCTTAGACAGCCCAATTACCGCAACATTCGATCCGGACACTCTCATTCAACTTGGCCCATCAAACAGCTCGAGCACATGCTCTCACAGCTCGGCTGCTCATTTGTGCATCTCGGGCGCATGCTTCTACAACTCGGTCGCTCAGTGACACAGCTCGGCTACATGCTGTCCGACCTTAACTCGGTCACATGCTCTCACAGCTTGGCCGCTCATTTGTGCATCTCGGGTACATGCTTCTACAGCTCGGCCACATACTCTCACAGCTCGGCCGTTCATTTGTGCATCTCAGGCGCATGCTTCTACAGCTCGGCTGCTCAGTGACACAACTCGGCCACATGCTCTTCGACCTTAACTCGGCCTCATGCTCACGCTGCTCGGACTCTACTCTCCGATCATATGCTTATATCGTCTCTACCACAGCTTGGCTACTAGCTCACAAATGGTCCGACCTCTCTCCTTGGCTCGAGATCAGTCTCTCTTTTAGCTACCTTTCGTGCTAAAAGACAGCCAAGGTTATAAGTTCTACCAAAATGATAAGGACGGTTATTAAATTCCCAAACCTGGTTCCCTAAATTCTCGCGCACTTATGCTCACAACCGTTAGATGAAGATAATCATCTTTGTCGCCAAGCCGTTGGATGATTATAAACCGTCAGAGATTGTGCCTTTAATGGTGCATTATTAGCTCATTTGACAGCTAATCATAGACATTACTTCTCGAAGATCATGCTCCTCCTGCTGCTATATAAATCCTCACCGGTATGAAGGAAACCCTCTCTCTAAAATTTTTTACACATGCATATTACTTCTTCTTCATTCTCGCTCTCTGTTGACTTGAGTGTCGGAGTGGCCTACCGGAAATCCCTGTCACCTCGCTGACCCCTTCGCTCAGCTCTTTCTTTTCAGGTTCCTTTGTCGGCAGGACCAACAACGGTTGAGGTGGCCTATTCTTGACTGGTGGCTTGACTGTCGAAGGCATCCAGCCGGAACATTTTTGGCGCCGTCTGTGGGAATTCTGAGCTAGACGCCACGATGGTTAACACCAGACGCACCACCGACAACCGAGACCCTGCTGAGGAAAGAAACCAAGAGGACGCCATCACCTTGACGTGAGACGGTCTTCATCAGATCGTTCAGCAGGCCATCGACACAGCCTTACGATGCGTTCCACCTCCGATGCCTGCAGCTGATGCTCCAGGGGAGACCAAAGGGCCTCACCTCTAGATGAGGTTCTACTGCCTATGGGCTCCACTAATCGGGGCGCGGGGCCTACAGAAGATGACTCGCGAGGATCTTAGGCTGAAGAAGTATTCCGAAGTGAGTGTAAGGGAAAAGCTCCAGCGACCTACTCAGTCAATGTGCCCGAGACCCCATTTGCTCAAGAAATTCTAGAGCAGGAATTGCCTCGTCATTTCTGACCACTACAGCTGGAAGAGTATGATGGATCGACTGACCCAGAAGACCACTTATGTCATTTTGAAAATGCCTCCTTGTTGCATCAATACACTGATAGGGTCAAGTGCCGAGTCTTCCTCAACACTCTTTTCGAGACGGCACAACACTGGTTCAATCGACTGCCGACCTCTTCTATCCACTCTTTCAAGGATTTCAAGGAGGTCTTCTTGCACTAATTTGCCAGCAGCAAAAAATACTAGAAGTTACAATGAAGCAAAAACCCCGAGAAACCTCGCGGGAGTATCTTCATCGCTTCAACCAAGTCGTGTGGGTTGTGCCCTCGACCCCTTTGGACGTACTCACGAGCACCTTCACTCAAGGATTGATCGATGGTGATTTCTTCCGGGCCTTAATGAAGAAGCCACCGCCTAGCTACCAGAGGTTGTTAGAAAGAGCCGCCAAATACATTCACTTGGAGGAAACTCAGTTGGCTCGGCGAAACGACTCTGGGGCAGCACCACCTTCGGCAGAAGGTCGGTTCTGCCCCTGCCACGAAGAGAGGTCCCGACCCGACCGCTCCATCATGTCCCAACGCGTTGAGACGAATGGGGGGTGCAGGTTGTCGACATCATTCCCGTCCCGACTGAGTCATGGAACCCAGCTGGAGTTGTACATCCGATCCATTTCTGCGCATACCATTAGTCGACTGCTCATAGCACACAAGATTGTCGGCAGCTGTCCCAAGAAATCAACAGGGTCATTAGAGATCACTAGCAAGGAGTAAGGACTCCACCTCAGATGGGTCGGTGCATGGTGGAAGGCTATGGCCAAAGAGGTGAACAAGAGTGCTAAGAAGTGCCAAGGCGGGCAGATCCAGTGCCTCAGCATAGGCCAGAAAGGTTGCGGCGATCCCCTCAGGGTAGGGATCGAGTCCCGGCACGAGACGACCAGCGGCAGGAGCACGTGCCGTTGCCAGAACCCTACCCCGAGGTTTGTAGAGATCATCGGGATAATCAAGATAACATTGCTCATCATGGGGAGGTCAGCATAATCGCTAGCGGCCCCACGGATGGAGATTCCAACAGATCTCGAAAGGCTCATGGGCGGCGGTTAGAAATGTACAACGTCAACACCAGCCGCCCTTCTATTAATTTCGGGCCTCAGGATCTAGAAGGGGTCACTGTTCCTCATAACGATGCCTTGGTCATCCGAGCCACCATTGTGAATTACGATGTGGCTTGGGTCTTCGTCGACACTGCAGCTCGGTCAACGTCTTGTATAAGGATGCCTTCGACCGGATGCAAATTGATCGGGAGGAACTACAACCTATGGTGACCTCCCTATTCGGATTCTCAGGACACGAGGTCTGACCTTTGGGACAAATCCGGGCTTTCTCTGTCTTTGGGGGAGGAACCTCTTCGAAGAACTTGTAGCACTCTCTTCATAATGGTGGACACTCCGTCCGCTTACAATGTCATTTTGGGGAGGTCAGCTCTCAACTCTTTCGGTGCGGTGGTATCTACCTTCCACCAAAAGTTGAAGTTCTCTGTTTTTGATCAGGTCGGTTCTGTCAATGGGGACCAAAGCGTGTCCCGTAAGTGCTACATCGATATGGTTCAAGCCGATCTCTGAGCCGTTCGAAGGAAGCAGAGCACCGAGGTTAACTCAGTCCAAGATACATCTCTACCTCGGCGAAGTCAAGAGAAAATATCGGCACCAATAGTACCGGGACATCCAAACCGAGTCACACAGATAGTAGCCGACCTTCCAGTGGAATTGAGAGAGCAGCTAACCGCTTGTCTGACACAGAACCATGATGTCTTTGCATGGTCACCATCTGAAATCACTAGTGTGGCTCCAACTGTAATGGAGCACCAGCTCAACCTCTTCACGGGAGTCCAACCCATCCGACAAAAGAGGCAACACTTCTCACCCAACCAAGACAAGATAATCAGGGAAGAGGTCAATAAGCTGTTAAAAGTCAGACAAATCAGAGAAATATAATTTCCGACCTGGCTGGCCAATGTGATCTTGGTGCCCAAATCAGGTGGTAAATGGTGAGTCTATGTCGACTTCCGGGACCTCAACAAGGCATGCCCGAAAGATTGCTATCCTCTCCCTCGGATAAATCAACTTATCAATTCCACTTCCGGTTACGAGCTCATTTGCATGATGGATACGTATCAAGGCTACCATCAAATCCCGTTAGCTCGAGAAGACCAAGATAAGGTCAGTTTCATCACTGTTGATGGAACTTTTTGCTACACGGTCATGCCCTTCGGATTGAAAAACACTGGAGCCACCTATCAACAACTCATGGATCGGGTCTTCAAGCATCAGCTTGGGCGTAATGTGGAGGTATATGTGGATGACATCCTCATCAAATCTGCCTGAGCCAAGCAACTTACAGCCGACATAGAAGAAACATTTAGCACTCTCCAACATTATAGTCTCAAGCTGAACCCCAATAAATGCATGTTCAGCATCAAAAGTGGTTGTTTCTTGGGTTACATTATTACCGAGCGAGGGATTGAGGCTAACCCAGAGAAGGTCCAAGTCGTTCAAGACATGGCCTCTCCGCAAACACCAAGGAAGTGCAAAGATTGGTCGGATGAATCATGGCTCTATCTTGTTTCATCTCTCACTCGGCGGAAAAGAGTCTGCCTTTCTTCAAGATCCTGCGCCGAGCCACTCGGTTCTCATGGGACGAGAAGTGCGAACAGGCCTTTGCCGAGCTGAAGAAGTATCTGACCGACTTGCCTGTTCTATCTAAACCAATCCCACACAAGCCTTTGTGGGTATATCTTTCCGTCTTAGAAGAGGCCCTTGGCTCGTGCTAATTAAACAAGAAGATCATACACAGTGCCTAGTATACTTTGTAAGTCATTTGTTGAAGGATGCGGAGACTCGCTACACCTCTTTGGAGAAATTGGCATTGGCCCTCATCCTCATGGCTCGGAAGATGCACCCTTACTTCCTATCACACCCTATAATGGTGCTCACCAATAGCAGCTTGGGTCGGGTCCTGTTTAATCCTAACGCCTCCGGATGTCTCATCAAATGGACAACTGAGCTAAGCAAATATGACATGCAATATCAGCCTCGAATGACTATTAAAGCTTAGGCTCTAGTAGATTTCCTAACTGAAGTTGCAGGCCGAGAATAATTGGAAACGTGGAAAATCTTTGTGGATGGGTCGGCCACCAAGAAGAGTAGGGGAGTTGGGGTTTTACTATGCTCTCCTCGAGGAGAAACACTGCAATTGGCCTTGAGATTACAGTTCATAGCCACCAACAACGAAGCAGAGTATGAAGCCCTCCTCGCAGGACTCCAAGCTGCTCGACATGTCGGTGCTACTCGAGTCATTATTCATTCGGACTCGCAGTTGGTGGACCAACAAATCAAAGGCATCTTTGAGATCTGCAATGATCGGTTGAAGCGTTACGCTGAAATAGTAGACAAGTTGAAAGCCAAGTTTCAAGAAGTGGCTCTGCAAAAAATACCTCGTGCTGACAATCAGAAGGCTGATGAGCTGGCTAAACTGGCCAGTGCATTAACTACTTAAGAAACTGAAGAGCCGATCATAAAAGAGCAATTGATTGCCCAAGTGGATCAAACTCCCCGACCCACTGAGCCAGGTGACTGATAGACGCCCATCATTTCCTTCCTAAAGCAAGGAACTTTGCCCAAGGACTTGGAGCAAGCTCAAACCCTCAAACGAAGAGTAACTCGGTTCACTATGATCGGAGATACATTGTACAAGCGAGCCTTTTCTCTCGCCCCCTTCTCAAATGTCTCGAACTCAACAAAGCTAACTATGTTATGCATGAGATACATCAAGGGTGTTGTGGTAACCACACTGGCGGAAGAACTCTGGTCTGTAAGATATTGCTCGCCAGTTACTTTTGGCCTACTATGCAAATCGACTCTGCTCAGCTCGTACGCACCTGCCTCAGTTGCCAAAAACATCAGGCTTTATCTCACCAGCCACCTGAGCCCCTGAGAACTTCCATTGTCTCTTGCCCCTTCGATCAATGGGGAATTGACATAGTCGGCCCTTTCCCAATAGGGCTCGAGTCAAAAGAAATTCCTATTGGTCAGCGGTCGATTATTTCTTTAAATGAGTGGAAGCTGAGCCATTGGCACACATCATGGAGAAAAGTGTACTCAAATTCTTGTGGCAGAACATTGTATGTCAGTTCGACATTCCCTGCAAGTTAGTGTCGGACAATGGAAGACAATTTCAAGGATGAAAGCTTCAAGAATGGTGTCAAAACTTGGGGATTCAACAAGATTTCACATCAGTTTATTACCCTTAATGCAACGGGGCAAACTGAAGTATTGAATAGAGAGTTTGTCCGAGGATTGAAGATGAAGTTAGACCATGTAGAAGGATCATGGGTCAATGAACTCCCCGACATCCTCTGGGCATACCGAACCACACCAAGGGACAGCACGGGTCTGACACCGTTTCACCTCGTTTATGGAGGTGAGGCTGTGGTCCCAGTTGAAGTCGGATGCCAGTCGGCACGAGTCGAGGCCTACACCAATGCCGAAGACAATGCCTCACGGAGAGCTGCGGAGCTGGACCTTATCACAGAAACCCGGGAGCAAACGAACATGACTCTACGCCTATCGGCGGCGCATGAGTCAAATGTACAACAAGCGAATGAGACCTTGCTCTTTTGATGTCGGCGATTTCGTCTGGAAAAAGAAGAAGCCCATGGAAGGAGTAGGAAAGCTCGAGCCCCGATGGGAAGGACCTTACCGAGTCACTTGCCGACTCGCAGGTGGATCATACTACCTCGCCGACCCACAAGACAAAGAACTCCCGAGGCCTTAGCACGCTACTCACCTGTGGCCTTATCACACTTAAAAGGGTATTATCTGCTCTTATTTCTCTTCCACTTGTAATAATCACATATGAAAAATGCAGACTTCTACACAAACCTCTCCTCGGCCATCTCAGCCCTATCGCTGATGGCTCCACCTTACGACAGGCTCAGATTATTCAATGCTCAAAACTTCTCTGCCCTCTTAGCTCTATCGCTGATGGCTTAACCTTACGACAGGCATGGATCACTCATGGCTCAGAACTCCTCGACCTTCTCAGCTCTATCGCTGATGACTTAGCCTTACGACAAGCATGGATCACTAATGGCTTAGAACTTCTCAGCCCTCTCTGTCCTACCGCAGATGGCTCCGCCTTACAATAGGCTCGGAATCACTTACCTAACAACTCAGAAGCTCAATCAATCTCTCTGGTCTCTCAATAGCCCTCTTTGCTTCATTCATGCAGTGGCTTAGCTCAGCTTCCCGAGCACCTATTCTCTCAGCAGTCCTCTTGGCTTCACTCACTGTCTCAGTTCCCGATCACTTAGTCAATCTGGGAAAGTCTTGAAAAATCGTTCCGGTAGATTCTTGCAGAACAAAAATTTTCTCGGAAACGATCTCAAGTTGCCCTCATAGTCGATCAAACGAAGTTTGATAGACGCATTTAGATCATCGGGCTCTTGTGTTTGGTTTACAGGATCCAATATAAAAAGGGATAATTTAACTTATGCGAAAACATTAAATTATACCTTTCTTCGGACTGTTACAAAGGATATGGATGACCCCTCGATCTTCTGCTGTATTCCTCTCCTCTTTCTCGAACGTTGTGTGGGCAACGATCCTTCGAGAATTTCTCCACCAGAATTCTCCTCTCCGATGGCTAGCAAACTTTCCTTCCTTCTCTTTGTGAGAAGAGAAGAGGAAAGAAGAGGTTGGCTGCCGAGACTCTCGGCCACCACAGATTATTTTCGTATGTCCTCAAACCAGTTACAAGCCTCCTCTTTTATAGCCTAGTCATCTCCCAAATATGGTATGATTTGTATCATAAATATAATATGATTTAGATCATAAATTTGGTATGATTCGAATCAATCAATCGGAGAATTTGGTATAATTTCGGAAGTTACCAATTCGACTGGGCTTAATCGATCAAGAAATCGATTAAACATCGTAACTTTTTCTCATTAAGCCTGGTAATCGATCAGGTGATCGATTACCAGTCGATCTCCCACAGAGCTTGGTAATCGATCAGTTGATCGATTACACTACTTAGCATGAGTTCGAATGCCTGATTTCTTCACAAATTCTTCCAAGGTGGATTTGAGGGTTTCTAGAGGCTACAGCAGGGACCTAGAGGAGGAATTGGTTTTGGTCTCCTGATGGGTTTAAGCTTCCCATGTTCTTCACTGAACACACAGCTTAAGTCCATCAATAATAACTCATTCCACTAGAGAGTTATTATTGCACTACCGCACCAATCCCATATTACAATATGAGCTCCTTCTTACTATAAGTACATTAGTCTCCCTGTGTTTAAGATATCGTATGTCCGTCAATTAAATGAGTTACTGACAACTCGAATTTAATCAACTTCTAATCCAAGAGTAGTACCACTCAACCTTATTATCATGCGGACAAGGTCCACCTGCAGGGTTTACATGATAATCCTTATCAGCTCCTCAAGGGGATATCATCAACCTAGATTATAGGACACAGTTTCCTTCTATAATCAACAACACACCATGTACATAATACTTCTTTCCAACTCATCAAGCCTTTTGATCTATCGATCTAAACCTCACCCTTTGATGAATCAAAGAATTACATATTAAGTGCATGTGTTTGTTATTATATCGGGATTAAGAGTATGTACATCTATAGTAACAGAGGTTTAGTTCGATTATATAGTCAGTATAAATCGAACAATCCTCAGATGGTCCTGCTCAATACACACTTAGTGTACTAGTGTAATTATATAGTCAAGACAGACTAAGACCAAATTACACTACAACCAATCCAATGGTTTGTCCAATCCATCTTGGTTGTGAACAATGTTTATAATCTATAAGGAACTGATAACATGGTCTTCTATGTGTGACTCCGCACACCATGTTTATCTACAATATAGATTAAATGGACACTTGCATAAGAACTAAATGCAAACATTGACCAAATGTGATTCTTATTTTAAAATGTTTATTTACATAGCTAGGATTCTGGTATACACCCAACACAATCCTCACAACTGCATTGGCTCAGTATCTCAATATCCCGAGCACTCAGCCATTCAATAGCCCTCCCGGCTGCATTCACTCAGCAGCTTAGTATCCCGAAGCAATCAGCTCTCTCAGCTCTATTTGTTTAATAATTCAGCAAGTCCGGCAGCTTAGTCTCTCGGTCTCTTACCACACATTATCGCAAAAGTCAGTCGCTCGGTCTGGCTCGATCACGAATCTCGACCACGATCCGGCCCCCCCCCCTCCCCCCCCCCTCCCCCGCCTAACTTGCTCACATCCTCTTAATCGCGCCGAGCTTGTGTATGCGGCTCATTCGATTCATTTGCTCTTAGTGTTCAGTGCAAGAGCGGCTTTAAGTTCACTTGTTTGAATCAAGTACACGGATGCCTTTATGCGAAAATACCACTCTGGCCATCTCGAACTCGCTCGGCCGAGTAGGCCAATCAATCGCTCGAATTTAATTCTTAACCTGGCTTACTACGCAGTCCTTCGTGCTCAACTCGGAAATGGTTTCGGCTTCGCTCAGTTGGACTGTTCCCTCAAACTCGTACTTCCCGAGAAGCATTTAGCTCAGCAATTACTGCAACTTCACTCGACGATCCTACGTGTTCGAATCATTACTCAACTCATTCTGTTTGAAGCTTGAGGTTCACCCGACCGACTAAGTTATTTAGGTCGTAGCCTCACTGTCGATTGGCTGGTTATACTCACGACCTTGATCTCGCTCTGTTGAGTCGCTCGGTTGAGTCGGGTAGTTCTATTACTCCCGCGAGTTTAGTACTTAGCTAGACTTTTTGCATGTACGACCTACATCCCGCACACTCGGCTCAGATGAAGCTGCGGTCTCAATCGCCCCTCGGATAGTTCATTAAAAACGGTAAGCGAGATTCTAGGCCCACTCGTGAATTGCATTCGATTCTCAAACCTCGGTAACACCTATAACTTCCCTCCCCCGAGCAATTCACTCGGCTCAGTTTCGTTCGCTCATGACCTAGGCTTATCTGTCCGACCAAATGGCCCGCTTCCTTCACTCGGATCAGACCCTCGCTCGCCTCTCAACACACTTAACAATCCCACGCGTACATTAAAAACAAAAGACAAGAAGAAAATATATTTTGCATTACCAGTCATTTTCATTACAAGTCATTTACAAAATAGAGGAATTACAGCAAGACCAAAAATAAAGATCTCGAGCTCAGGTAGTCGGCTCGGCTTCCATCGCTTGCTCGATCGGGGCAGGAGGGTCGGTCGGGGTAGGAGCGTCGGCTGGCTCGGCTGGTGCTGGTGGGTCTGCTAGCACTGGAGGGGCGGTTGACACTGGGAGGTCGGCAGATTCTGGCACGGCTGACTCAGGTAGCTCTGCCGGGACTCTTGATTTCGTGGCCCCTTTGGGATCAGGAAAATCCCTTTGGTTAGCCTCGGGTAAATCATTCCATGCCTTCCTCAGATCTAGGAAACTGAGGTCGACATCCCGAGCAATAAGTCCAGACTTCAAAAACTACCGAATGGCACCATTGAAGTCGTACTCCATCATCTTGCTCGACCTCAGTGCCACCAGATGGAAAAAGTCGGGCAAGTCCAGGAAGACTCGTTGGCGCTCTGCCAGCCGAGCCGCCTCCCTCTTTTAGAAATCCTCCATCTCCGCCTGAGCCGCCTCTAGCTCTGAACTATATTGTTCTTCTTTTTCCTGAGCCTCCTTCAGCTACTGACTCAGCTGCTCTCGCTGCTATCCAAAGTCGGTCCTCAACTGGAGAAGTTGATTCTTGGCCACGGCTAACTCAGCCTCCCGGCAGATAGCCAGGTGCTCAGCCTGCAGATAGGACTCCCGAGCCCGCTTCTCGGACTGATAAGCGTTCTCAGCCTCGATCCTGACCCAAGCCAATTCCAGCTCCAGCTCATGGACCCGAGTTAAGTTGTCCTAAGCCTTCGTCTGTCACTCCTCCATCCTTGCCTCCACCCTCTCCCGAGTACCCTGAGCCATAACCGCCTCAGCTTGGGCTCGATCAACATCCATTAAGGCATCTTCCAACCCATTCTGCATCAGGGGTCGGTCGATTAACTCCGCCCGCAGGCAAGTTATTTCTCCATCCATCTGAGCGATGCACTTTTTCACTCAGACCAGATGGCGGTGGAGAGCATTCTGCTCCATGCCAATCTGCAGACAAATACTATTAGTTAAAAAACAAAACAGAAACAAACACTAAGCATAGTAAAATGCTTAACTCACCTTTATATATGATTCATACAAGTGATCACTTAGCTCGACCATCCCGAGCTTAGGGACGAGTGCTTGGTGCGCCTCGAGGCGGTCGATCGCCTCCTTGGTCAGCTCTTGAGCGAATAGACCCCCTGGGTCAACTCGGACATGATCGGGCGGGGTCCCCGTCGAAGGTGAGGGGGGAGACTGAGCGAGTGCGCCTTGCCCCTCTAATGCCATGTCGCTTGGCTGCGCAGCCGAGGAGGACCGAGGCGCCTCCAACTCTTCGCCGAGCCGGCCCTTGCCCTTACGCACCAGCGGCTGGGCCGACGATGTCTGCTCCGAGCTAGCCTCTGCAACGGCAGCATTGTGCTTCCGTTTCTTGGACTGCTCGGCCTCAACGGTGGCGCTGTGGGAGGAGACCTTCTTCTTCTCCTTCTGGCCCTCTTCAGTCGGTTGGGGCCGAGCCGGGCCCTCGGCACCCGAAGGCTTCTTCGGCTTTGGGCGTGCTCGGCTGGAGCCGACTCCCTGGGTCTTGGGTCGGAGAGCGTCGACACTAGTAGGTTGGCTTGCTGGTGATACGTGGGATGGCGGTAGAGCCCCGGGTTCCTCAGAAGCATCCCCCTCAACCCACAGCCTCTCCACGGACGCGAGATCCCACTTGAGGATCTTGTTCATTGAAGCGTTCAGCATGATGTGACCTACAAAGAGAAAGAGAAAGTTAGTCTGTGATGGTGAACGAAGGTATAAAAAAACTTGCTTACTTAGTCGATCCCCCAGTCAGATCTGGATCGGACTCAGCTCTGCTCGATATAGCAGAGCCTCGTTCTCCACTAAATGGTTGACGTTGAAGCTCAACTCATCTAGTGTCGTCGTCGCCTTCAGGAAGGCTCGGGATTGACGGCTCTGACCTACGGCGGGGACAGAGGGTAGATCGGTCGACCATCGGGTCGGCCATGTGTATGGTTGTGGAGGTTTGATATATACAAAACAGTCCTTCCAGCCCTAGTGGGAGGTCCGGTATTTACTCAAAAAGTTGAGTCCTTGTCCGGCGGAGAAATAAAAAACTCCGCACTCAAACCGATGTAAACTGTACAAAGCATTAAAAAGGGTCGGGGTCAGCGGAATTTGGTACAGTCGGCATACAATGACTGTACCACAAATAAGGCGATATGAATTGGGAGCAAGTTGGGAAATGTTAAGGTTGTAAAAGTTGGCTAAGTCTTGTATAAATGTGGGGATTGAAAACCTAAGACCACTGGTTATTTGGTCGTAAAAGAAAGTCACGTGGCCAGGGATAGGTATACGGGGTCGGTGCTCGGGCATGGGAATGTAGATGTCGTGGTCGGCTGGGATCTCGAATTGGGTTCGGAACATGCCGATGGCATCCCGATTATAAACGCCATGCCGAGTCTTGAACCACGGGGTTTTCGGAGATTTGGGGGCCATATGGGTCGAGATCTACTAAAGTAGGGGTCGGGGTTCAAGGAAAATGGGTCATTAGCAAAAAAGGGGGCGGACTTACTTAAAAAGGGATCGGACGTGAAAAGGATCAGACGCATGACAAAGCAAGGGCTCGACAGCACTCAGATTCGATAGACTTCGAATATGCCGGCGAAGTCCCCCTTTTATAGAGCCCAGTAGAGGTGACGTGGTCGTCTTGAGGCCGTCGGATCATGGCGGTTATGCCTCGATGACCAGATCTACATCGCACGACTGACCGCTCCTATTGGCTCAGCTTCTCTCTTCCTTTTTTGGCTCTGCTTCAATCTAGGCCCTTGCTTCTCGCCGGACTTCTCATCCCACCGTTAAAAGTCTAACACAGCGAGTGGCCGTCTGGAGACGAATCCGGCCGTACGGATCCCGTCGCGATCACGCACGCCCTCTGCCATTAATGCATTGATACGCCCCTTACTCCTGCAAATGATTACATATCTCGCGCATTAAATGCTATTAGATCGATAATCTCCGACCTCATTACACGTGTCGACCCACTCTACTCAGCTGGCACAGGCCGACCTATCACGTTCTTTGATCAAACAACATATGTCCGAGCTCGGCTAAGACTTGTTTGACCTGATCAGTGCAGCTTCCTTATCCAAAGACCTCCTCGATTTGGACAAGGCGATATGTTCCCTCTGACCCCTGAGCCAAACTTTAATCTACAGACCGACTTATCAAATCCACTTGATGAACACTCACCGAGTCGACCCGCGCCCAAGACAGACCAAAGCCCATCCGACACATGTCGACTCATTGTGCTTGACTCAGCTGACGATTGCTAACTTGCTAGGAGTAACCTGTTCGATAAGAACTGACCCTTCATCATTCGGTGCGACTTAACTTACTAACTGATCTAACACATGCCATATCCGAGCCAACGCACCCCTGACCTGACCCATGTGAAGGATACTCGGATTATTTATTGTCTAGTCAGTCGGCATACTCCTCCTTCAACTAGACTTGATGGGGAGACTTTATGATATGGCAGGTCTTTGTTGGTCTGACATGGCACAAAGGGGTCAATAATCAATCCAAGCTGGCATCCGACTTGGCATGTCAACGGTCAATGACTTTGTGATATGATAGGTCTTTGTTGGTCTGACATGGCACAAAGAGGTCAATAATCGATCCGAGCTGGCATCCGACCTGACATGTCAACGGTCAATGGTCAAACCGTGCTTTGACCAGTCCAGTAACGCCTTAGACAACCCAACAGCTCGGCTACATGCTCTCACAGCTCAGCCACTCATTTGTGCATCTCGGGCACATGCTTCTACAGCTCGGCAGCTCAGTGACACAGCTTGACCACATGCTCTCCGACCTTAACTCAGCCACATGCTCTCACAGCTCGACCGCTTATTTGTGCATCTCGGGCACATGCTTCTACAACTCAGCCACATGCTCTCACAGCTCAGCCGCTCATTTTTGCATCTCGGGCACATGCTTCTACAGCTCAGCTGCTCAGTGACATAGCTCGACCACATGCTCTCCGACCTTAACTCGACCTCATGCTCACGCTGCTCGGACTCAGCTCTTCGATCATATGCTTATATCGTCTCTACCGCAGCTCGGCTACTAGCTCACAAATGGTCCGACCTCTTTCCTCGGCATGAGATCAGTCTCTCTTTTAGCCACCTTTCGTGCTAAAAGACAGCCAAACTTATAAGTTCTGCCAAAAGGATAAGGACGGTTACTAAGTTCTCAAACCTGGTTCCCTAAATTCTCGCGCACTTATGCTCACAACCGTTAGATGAAGATAATCATCTTTGCCGCCAAGCCGTTGGATGATTAGAAACTGTCAGAGATCGTGCCTTTAATGGCGCATTATTAGCTCATTTGATAGTTAATCATAGACATTACTTCTCGAAGATCGTGCTCCTCCTGCTGCTATATAAACTCACAAGTATGAAGGAAACCCACTCTCTGAAATTTTTTACACACACATATTATTTATTCTTCATTCTCGCTCTCTGCTAACTTGAGCATCGGAGTGACCTGTCGGGAATCCCCGGCACCTCACTGACCCCTTCGCTTAGCTCTTTCTTTTCAGTTCCTTCGTCGACAAGACTAGCAATGATTGAGGTGACCTATTCTTAACTGGTAGCTTGACTGTCGACGGCATCCGGCCGGAAGAAAGGATAATGAAAAGAATGATTAAATTAATACATAATTCAATTACTAAATAGTTTAAGATCTTAATCAGATCAATTATAATTTATTTAATTTAGATCTTGATCTGAATAATCAAATCGTAATTTGTTCAATCAAAAAACCTTATCAAGAATATTAATCAAAATTCAATTAAACGTACGTAATAATCAGAGTTTAATTAAAAGTTCGATTAATCAGAATAATTTAAATTCAATTAATCAAAATTATTCAAAATCAGAAAAATAGTTTAAAATATAGAACTTTAAAAAATAAAAAAAATAATTTTTAAATATCTAAAAAATATAAATTAATTTTTAAAATTCAAAATATGAGAATATGAATTTTAAAAATCAGAAAAATCAGAATATGAGTTTTAAAAATGGAAAAAAATAAGTTTTTAAATTTTAAAAATTCTGGAAATCAAAATCAAAAAGGTCAAAATTCAAGAAAATCAAGAAGTTTGAAAAAGAAAAATATTATTAAACCACCTTATAATCAAGTATTTTTTATTATAAAATAAATTAATAAAATTATACTAAAAAATAAAATAATAATAATAATTAAAATATGTTAAAAGTGGGTTGGCATATTAAAGCGCTAACACATAATGTGTCAAATTATGTATTCAACATATTATTAGAAACTAATATTTTAATTCTGATTAATTTCCTTGATTGATATATATGTTTGTCATGATACATATCATGTTTTTAATTGCTATATTTTTTTATGCATACTATCCATGTGTTAGATGTTTATTTTAGAAAGGATAGATAGAGCAAAAGGGGTTTAATTTTAATACTTCTTCTGTAAAAGGTGGAATCCGCCACCTTAGCGGCCTCATACGGTCGGTCCTACGACCATTTGTGAGGAGGTAAATCAAGAAACTGCAATTGGTCACGACGCAGGAGGGTATTGCCTGACTTTGCCAGAATTTGAACCCTTGCCCTCTTCTACAACTCTACTGCAGGTTTAATTTTAATACTTGATATTAGAGAGGGTTGAGATAATAGTAGGCTAAGGCTCTGTTCATGCATATCTAGATTGAATGATATATGTGCTGCAATCAACTTTGATCAAATGTGGGCTACTTAGATCAAAATTTTATATTAAACCCATTAGACTAGTTGTTTTAGAAAAGCTTTGTTAAGGCACGTGACTACTTTAATAAGTGCTCTTGAGACTTGTCACATCCTTGAAGTATATTCTAAAAGTACTTGCTAAGCATATCCAAAACTAAGTTTGAATCTAATACGAATCAAATTACCTTAGAAAATTCATCATCAATTTTAAATTAATTAATTAAGGTTGAAAATTACTCATTTAACAAAAATTATAAGGTTATCATGTGTTGTGTGTACTTAGACACATAGAATGAGTGAGATGTTAGAAGTTCCCGGGGCATAGGTGAGTTGGTTACGATGCAGCAGACTTGCAGAAGAGGGCAAGGGTTCGAATCCTGGCGAAGCCAGACAATACCCTCCTGCGTCGTAACCAACTGCACATTCTCGATTTATCTCCTCACAGATGGTCGTAGAGCCGACCGTGTGGGGCCGCTAAGGTGGCGGATCCACCTTTTTTGCAGAAGAGTGAGATGTTAGAATAATTAAATGAAAATTATTTTGAAAAAGTTTTCAAAATCATAGAATTATTTTTTTAAAACTATTTTCTAAATAGTTATTTACATAGTGATGTTGAATGATATTTCATCCATGTCTAGGTGTAAAACTATATATAACTCTTTCAAAACTAACTGCCTTATATATTTTGAAAATGAAAATTATTAACCAACACTTAGCTTCCAGAATCTTTGGGGCATCCATAAACTCCTAGACCCCTAGACACTTAAGAATCTTGTTCTTGTAATTAATAAGATTGTCCATAAGGAGTGTCAAAATTAGGCGGAGTTCAACCTCTTAAAAGACATAACATTGTTTAAGGGGAAGTTTGAAAATTGATTGAAAATTTATTTTGAAAAACATTTTAGAAAACTTCTTTCAAAATAGTTTCAAATTATTTGAAAAATATTTTCTTAAAAATATTGCTTGAAAGATATATATTTTTTAAAATGTTTGGAAAATACTCCTTTGAAAATATTTTGAAAAATATCTTTGAAAATTCTTTTTATTTTGAAGGAGAGGAAATTACTTTGAAAATATTTTCAATGCATTTTCAAAAAGAGGAGATTTATTTTAAAATTTATGTAAGGTAGAATGGAGGATTTAAATGTTAAAACCCAAAATTATTGGTGCAATAACTAAGGAGGTACTTAGGAGTTTAGTTTAAAGATTGATAACCTTATTTTTTATATATGCTAAAGGCGAGAAAAATAATTTAAGTTTGGAATATTAATTCTTTGATTTTGGCATAATACCTGAGAAGTCAAGTTAAGTGGTTAGTTTAACTTAAACATATAATCAAATATAAAAAAGATAAGATTGTTGGTGCAATCGACATTCAAAATTTTAATGTTTGATAATTAAAGTCTAGTTAAGGTTGACCAAATAAGATATGTTTTAGTAGAAAGATTGTTGACACAATCAATTCCCAAGGATTGATCCAAACATGCCAAGGTTGATTAGATTCTTGAAAGTATGTGTAAAAATCTAAGCAAGTCAAAGGTAACTAGATGCTTAGTAGTGAGACGTCCTAATAGGTTAAAGTTGGCATAGACTCTAACAGGTCAAAGTTGGCCTAGGCTTTGACGGGTCAAGGTTGACCTAGCAAGAGTGAGAAGTCCTAACGGATCAAGAGTGACCTAGGCAACGAAAAAGTCTAGACAAATCAAGGGTAATCGAATGTCTGCAAAGGAAAATTTTATGAGAGTGAACCCTAGATAGTGAGAAGTCTTGGATGAGTGAACTCCAAACAAGAGGGAAGTCTTGAAGGAATGAACTCCAAACATGTGAGAAAGTCCAATAGGTCAGGTAGATCAAGTACTATATATGCATGTATGTTTGTGTTTAATTTTGTCTTGTAGGAAGTTGAAGTTGATAGAGTGGACTCAAAGGTTCAAGCGACTGGAATAGTTCCAGGTGATCGGAACAGGTATGAGCAATCAAAATGATCAGGTGAGATCAGATCCAAGTGAGACGGTCAATGAATCAAGTTTGATTAAGCTCCAGGCGATCAAAAGTTGCCAAGTCAGTAGATATGAAGTTCATGAGGATCAGATCAAGAGCTGAGTCAGTGAAGGTCTAAGCGCCCGAAAAGCATCCAGGTGATATGATATGTGCTACGTCAGCAGCTCAATAGAATTCTATAAATAAAAAACAAAGGCTCGAGGTTCATATATCAAATACATATAACTCATTTTGTGCTCTCTGATTCCGTGTTCTTCAAGCGATCCAAGAAGTGTCAGGATGGGTGCAGTCACATTCAGGACTTCTAGAGGTGATTAGTAAATATTTTGTTGGTTGTTTCATTGTTTATATTATTATCTTGTGTTTTTATTTGTGTTTGATCAATTTTGTAAGAAGTTTCTTCATTGTCGAAAAGTGTCTAGGAAGGAGAAAAAATAGTGCTCGTGCTCGAGATATAATCTTGAATATAACTATCCTAGGAGGTTATAAATCAAGTAAAAATTCAATGTGTATATATCTTTATCTTATTTTTTTAATATTTTTATTGCGTACTAATTTTATAGACAAGAACGACACGAAAGCGAAAAAGCAAGTGTTATTCACCCTCTTTTAGCATGTGTTTGATTTTGACAATTGTCACTCAGAGGGATACCTCCTGTCTGTAAGAATTACACCCCCGAAGTGTGACAAATTGTATTGATCAATCCGGATGGTTTGGTTAAATGATCAAGTTAGATAGTTTAGTCAGGCACAATGGTGCAATCAATTTGAGCAATTCAATTTAGCTACTCATTGTAGCAGGACTACCAAGTCGAATTGAGTTGATTGAGCCCGAGGAGTCGATCAATCTAAGATGGCTAGCTAGCGAGTCTAGGTAAGCCGTTGATTTGGGAAGTTCAATCAAGTTGGTTGAGCTAGATGAGCTAAGTTAGGGTAGTCAAGTTGGTTAGGCCAATTAGGTCAATGAAACCATTTGACTGGTCAAGTAAATTGAGTTAGTTGAATCAATTGAGTGTGACAAATTGATCAAGCTTGTCCTATTGAATGGACTGCAAAACAGTTGGTCCTATTGAAGAAGGTTAACAAGGCTATAGCTATTTGACAGCCTGAATAGGGCACTACGAATTAAGTTCTTCCAGTCTTGAAAATTGGTTGCTAAAGTAAAGATCAACGGATAGGCTTCATCCAACTGATCTATATCGATCGATCTCAAAGGGAATTGGTCGTGAAAGGACGATAACTAGAAGAAGACTTAAATCCACAAGTAAAAAAAATATATCACTAATAACCCAATAAATAATTAAAGAACGTAACAGAAAACGAGCACAACAATAAGAGGAGCTAGCTAGATGGCAGCTGAGAAAGCATGTGTGTGGTCTAGCTACTTAAAGAAGGCTCGGTCGCGAGAGGAAGGGAGGCATCATCCTTGCTGCCTGATCAAGATTGCTTTGCTTCTTCTTCTTCTTCTTCTCCTCTCTTCCTGGCTTCTCCTCCTCCACCTTGTCCACAATCTTCACCTCCTCCTTCTGCCCCGACGCTTGATCAGCTTTCGCTGCAGGCTTCACTTTGCTGCCGATCGCCGGAACACATGAGAAGCCGAGGCCCATCTCTTATCGCCAATTAAGTTATATAAACTGATTTAAATCTTCTCAGAACTGCTCGATCAGAATGTTTTGTTTTGTTTTGTTGATGCTGTTGAACTAATGAGTTTGCGAGGAGCATTGCATTTTGCATTTATAAAGATAACAAACTTGGCCAGCAAGCAGTCAAACATCTGGTCGTTCAGCAGCATACGTTTCCTTGACAGCAACATCATGACTAAGTCTTTTCTATTGCTGTACACATACCAAAAAAAAAAAACATAAAATATATATATAGATAGAGAGACAGATAAGTAGATGTATTAGTCAACTTAATTCGGCGGGTGGACAAAAAACGAAAAAAATCCAACGTGCGAGGAGGAACTTGCTGAGCAAGTAGTCAAGCTTCCGTGGCTCCCAAGTACTTAATTAATCTTCCGATCTCAAGTTATATATGCACATTCTTTAGTAAAAAATAAAATCTATCATTTCAATAATTTTATACAATCGATCTTATGATCATCCGTGAGGAAGTAAATTAGAACATTATAGTTGGTCACGATGAAGAAAAGCATTGCCTCGTTTCCGTCGAAATTCAACTCTTGTCCACTTCAGTAATTCTGCTCCATTATAATCAACTCAACTATGCTTTGGGGTTACGTACATCTCGCTTAAGCCTTGTGCATGTGATTTATGTATGTGATAGTATAGTAACTAATTAAGTAATCAAATTTAATTTATTGATCCCGTATAATCGTTTACATACGAAAGTTTGATTGAATAAACAATTCATAAAATTTTCTCACAGCCACAAATATCCAAATTAACAGCTAGTTTCAAGTATTGCAAGCGTGCAATAATAAGTAAATGGCCTATAACAATTATGCAATAGAAAAATCAGAATATGAGTTTTAAAAATGGAAAAAAAATAAGTTTTTAAATTTTAAAAAATTCTGGAAATCAAAATAAAAAAGGTCAAAATTCAAGAAAATCAAGAAGTTTGAAAAAGAAAAATATTATTAAACCACCTTATAATCAAGTATTTTTTTATTATAAAATAAATTAATAAAATTATACTAAAAAATAAAATAATAATAATAATTAAAATATGTTAAAAGTGGGTTGGCATATTAAAGCGCTAACACATAATGTGTCAAATTATGTATTCAACATATTATTAGAAACTAATATTTTAATTCTGATTAATTTCCTTGATTGATATATATGTTTGTCATGATACATATCATGTTTTTAATTGCTATATTTCTTTAGGCATACTATCCATGTGTTAGATGTTTATTTTAGAAAGGATAGATAGAGCAAAAGGGGTTTAATTTTAATACTTCTTCTACAAAAAGGTGGAATCCGCCACCTTAGCGGCCTCACACGGTCGGTCCTACGACCATTTGTGAGGAGGTAAATCAAGAAACTGCAATTGGTCACGACGCAGGAGGGTATTGCCTGACTTTGCCAGAATTTGAACCCTTGTCCTCTTCTGCAACTCTACTGCAGGTTTAATTTTAATACTTTTCTGCAAAAGGTGGATTCGCCATCTTAACGGCCCCACACGATCGGCCCCACGACCATCTGTAAGGAGGTAAATCGAGAAACTACAGTTGGTCACGACCATCTGTAAGGAGGTTTAATTTTAATACTTTTCTGTAAAAAGGTGGAATCCGCCACCTTAGCGACCCCACATGGTCGGCCCCACAACCATCTGTGAGGAGGTAAATTGAGAAACTGTAGTTGGTCACGACGCAGGAGGGTATTGCTTGGCTTCGCCAGGATTCGAACCCTTGCCCTTTTCTGCAAGTCTGCTATGTCGTAACCAACTCAGCTATGCCCCGGGGGCGATTTAATTTTAATACTTGATATTAGAGAGGGTTGAGATAATAGTAGATTAAGGAAGCTCTGTTCATGCATATCTAGATTGAATGATATTCTATGTGCTGCAATCAACTTTGATCAAATGTGGGCTACTTAGATCAAAATTTTATATTAAACCCATTAATTAGACTAGTTGTTTTAGAAAAGCTTTGTTAAGGCACGTGACTACTTTAATAAGTGCTCTTGAGACTTATCACATCCTTGAAGAATATCC
>NC_133867.1:10726008-10740712 GCF_044706935.1 Curcuma longa | reverse complement strand
GAAGAAAAACAAGAAGTTAATTGTTTAGTGGCCGGATTTGGGCACTAATAATTGGTTTAGTGGTCGGATTTTGGGCACAAAAAGGATGTCACAAAATGTTCAGAAATGATAGTGAAAAAGGAAGATGCAAATTGTAGTCATTCCTACTTACTCCATGATGAGTTTGGTCTTGTTTGCCGTATTTGTGGAGTAATACAGAAAATCATAAATACTATATTTGATTACCAATAAACAAAGGTACTATAACATGCAACTAAAACCTTTACAATTATATATATCTTAGCTTAGTTCTTATTGGTTTAAATATAGATGTTATTTATATATTCCATATTTCAAATTGAAGGGACAAAAGATGATGTGATTACAAAAGCACTTGAGCCGGGTGTGTGAGGGGTAGAAGCCGAGGACATATCACTTCAACAGCATAATGTAATAGTTGGTAGAAGCATATATTATGTAATTAAGTCTATGTAATACTTTTGTAATAGACAATGATTTTGTATATGGAAGTCATTTGATAAATATAATAGACTTTGTTTTTGTACATGAAAATTAAAATAATTTTTATTTATTGATAATAATATTTGTATAATAGACAACGTTGTTAAATATAATAGACAACGCATGTTAACTATTATAGACAATGTTGTTAACTATAATAGACAACACTTTTTAAAGGTTGCAAAAAATATTGTCGATGTTAACAAAGACAACGCTTTTTCTGCGTTGTCTTTAAGATATCTCTTTTACAATAAGAGCTTTTACAACGCTTTTTCTGTCAGATAGACAACGCATAAAAAGCATTGTGTATTAGCTTTTTTTCTAGTAGTGGTTATAAAATTCAAATGGTTCTATCTTACAATTATCAGTGAATTCTATTTTTCATGCAATTGGAATCAATATAATTTTGACATACCACAACGCTGAGATCAAATTGTAAATAATCTAAAGTCATTCCCCTTTCACTACAGCTGAGCTGAGATCAAAATCAACATAATAATTACAAGATCAACACAACATATTATAAGATAAGCACACAAAAAATATAGATCACCCTAAATCTGACGACGTCGATGAATTTTGCCAGGCCGGGCTCGATGCCAATGAGCTTGGCTAGGTCGGGCCCAATACCGACAAGCTTGGCCAAGTCGGGCCCAACGTTGACGAGCTCGGTTAGGCCGAGCCAGACGTTGGTGAGCTCGGCCAGGCTGAGCCGACGCCAACGATCTCGCCCAAAACAGGCCCGATGCTAGATCCGGAGAGAGAGATCGATCTAAACCTAAAGGGGACAAAGATTAGAGAAGCTTACCGGTGTCGGGAGATCAGAGATTAGAGATCAGGAGAGGACAGTCGGGATGGAGATTGGAGGAGTGCCGACGGCGGAGAAATCCAATTCGGGAGTGGAGAGGGGGATATATTGCAAGGGGAAAAATTTCTATCGAAAACCTAAAAAACGTGATTTTAGCAACGGAAATAAATTTTATCGCTAATTTAACGACGGAAATAAATTGTTGTCGCTAAAGTAACGATGAAAGTCTAATATAACAATGAAGATTTTAATTCTATCGCTATATTAGCGATAGATAGATTTAATTTTGTCTTTATATTAGCGACGAAATTAAAATTTCATCGTTAATTTTACTTATTCTTGTAGTGTGTACATATCAAATCTATCTTTTTTTTTTCTTTCAATACAAACAAACTAAGGTTGAATCAAAAGTAAAGTCAAATCAAACGGAAACGATTAAAAAAAATTCAAAGTCTTCTTAATCAAGAGTTTCATTCTGTTCGTTCTATTCTATTCTTTTACCGTTATAACATCAAAGGACATCGTTCCATAACAATCCATGTTATTAATTGGAAATCTAACCTGACATGAGGCGTTCTCATGCCGAAACACCCATTCCGTCCGCTCCAATGAACCATGGTGTAGACAAATTCAAAATGGTCAAAATGTTTAGTCTTTTAACATTAAATTGATTTGCAAATCAACTTAGGATGATACAAAAAAAAATGATAAATCCCAGTCAGTCTCATGGACTCAATCCCTGAGGTGGCTGGTCCGGTCCCACGGAAGTTTCCCACCGACCACCAGGGTAAATCGAGAAGCGCATACGGCGGCCAATCCAGATGCCCAGCATCCTTTGATTGCGTTCCCCATTTAGAGGAAAATTCTTGCAAATACGCCGTAGCTGGGGATCAACTTAGGATGATACAAAAAAAAATGATAATCCCAGTAGCCACATCTCTGGGATTAAGTTTCCCACCGACCACCAGGGTAAATCGAAGCGCATATGGCGGCCAATCTAGATGTCCAGCATCCTTTGAATTTGGAATATACGCCGTAGCTGGGGATTTTGTTTTGCCCCGGGGAAATGATACAAAATTGTATATTAAGTTGCAGTAGAATCTTTTAATCAAAATATTATTTTTGTTTGAAAAATAAGATTCACTCGAGTAATATTGTATCATATTATAACCAATTTACAAAAATAGACAAACTTCACACCAAACTATATATCTTCAAACATCAACTCACTAACAATCAAAATATTGAACATACTTAGATGAGTGCCATTGCCACAAGGAAAAGAGGCACCACGAAAAGTATGCTCCGCTGGGGCTCAAGCATGAACCACCTCCGCCTTGGATGAGTCTTGGGTTTAGTGGACTTGATGGTGAATTATCCAGTGAGGATGGCAACACCGGTGAGGATGATGGCGGTGAAGATGGCCTTACCGACGGTAATGGTGGAGAAGAAGACGGTGAAATAGTTGATGAACCAATTCTCTTATAGCCTAACATTATAAATAATAAACCACAAATCATTAATTATATATTTGAACTCAACTACAAGTATATAGACATATACTTACAATCAAAATTCTCCCAGCCTAAAATCATCCTTTCGCGATCGAAGACGATGCGAAGGCCAGTGAAGAAATTCTCTACGTATATTGACAAATATAAGACACGAAACTAAATCGATCGAGTTTTATTGTTTTAAAGAAAAAATTAGAAATTAATTACCTCCTATAATACTATATACATGAGATGCACGAAACACTGCAAGGCAATAAGCAACAGGAGCAGAAGATCGCTGCACGTCATGTATCATGTAATTAACTATTAATTAATTATGCAGCAACTAAATAATAAAAAATTCACATTAACATCAAATTTATCTACCTCGTCGATAAAAACAATAATAGGATCATGCACAGGAAAATTCCCTCCACCTGCTGTAACAAAAAGAGTGGGAGGAAGCCAAATGGTTGATTGATTTGGGCTGAATGAAATTAAACATCATCAAACACAAAGACATGCAAATTAAATTGTCCATAAGTATGGAATTTAATTATGAATCGAACTTACTTGAGATAATAGCAGTACTCAAAGCCGTCCTGGCTGGGTGGGATTCTTCTTTCGCGTACTTGTGAATCGAACTTGAACCAAACCCGACGAACAAGATTTAGGTCAATTGATTCAGATGCGGAGTTTAAAATTAAGGTGAAGATGGGTCTTACGTTTTTGGTAAAACTTGTGTATATTGGTTCGGCCAAGTAGGTGAAGGAGGTGCCTGAGTCAACTATGGCTGTAAACGGCCTCGCAATCGTAGTGTTCCCCACCATTGTTGTCGTTATGTTGATAGCATAGTAATGCCTATGTGGAAATTCGAAAGGTGATTGACTTGGAGTCGAGTTGACTTTGGATTGAGATTGGGTGCGTAGTACCTCCCTACGAGTGGAGTTTCTTGTTGTTGTGGGCTGCCTTTGTCGCCGAAATTGAGTCGACCCACATGGTCCTCCGAGAAGCACATGGAGAATGAGTTCGCTATGAGTCCGTTGCCAGCCATCATATCCGGCACGGCGAGCGAGTTCATTGACAGCCCAAAGAGGCCATTGGATCCGGCCGTGAGGAAGCCACCGGTCTGGTTCATTCCGCACCCAAATACGACGGTCGGTTCTACGGAGCGAGGAGCTGTGTCCTCCGTCATCAAGTACAAGGTGTCGGCGACGAGCACTCCGGATGTGGTGCTGCCGTCCCCGTACAACATTTCGTACGGGCAACTGGAGTTAGCCGGGCAACTGGCTTGGCAGAGGCTGCTGCTGCAGGGCACTGACTGGCTCGTCGACGAATTGCCGGGGCTGTAGTTGTTGAAGGTCACGTTTAAATAAGAGTTGTAGCTTGGGGCGCACTGCAAGCAGTCGCATGGCAGCCAGAAGAGATAACTACCGGTGTCCAGCGCCACCAGGAACACCTGCTTCGGTGTTCCTACCTCCAAAATTGCATAGTACAAACTGCAGTTTTTCCACGGATTAAAATCTCTTATTGCAAAGAAGGAGGAGGAGGAGGAGAAGGAAGAGGAAGGTATTACAATCCCAGACTGTCGATTTGGGTTGTTACGTTGCCGTAGGGGGAGAAGGCGAGCAGCTCGGCGGAGGAGTTGTCGGAGGACGAAAGTAAGCGGCCGTGGTGGCGGCGGTCGTGGTGGGCCAGCGCAGCGTAGAACTCGGCGGTGCCCTTGGCTGGCAGATCCCCGCGGCTCGTCGCCCATTCCTGCACGCGAGCGGAGAACTTGTGGTGCAACTCGAAGCTGATCGTGTCGGCCGCCGCTGGCCGACCGGCCGTCAGCGCCGCTAGTACTGCGGATGCGGCGGCGAGGAGGAGGAGGAGAAAATTTGAGGCGGCGGTGGGAGACATTACCGGCGTTGGATGAACGGAATCGAAGCTGCAGGGGATTCAAATACATAGCGCAAGAGCATCCGACTGTTTAAATTTGTTTTTAGATCATGGTAATTTTTAATTCATTAAAATTGAATTTATTTTATTCCCATCGAAATATCAAATTTTAAGTTTTTCCCCACGACCTTACCGATCCATGTGGAATCGTCACAGAGTTTTCAACGACGGTCGGTAAAGCCGAATTATTTCCGGTGTTCCGTTGGGTATCGATTGACAAGTAGAAATTAATGACCTGCTGTTGGAATACGAGATGTGAAATTCTTCTCAATTTGTAAGGTCAACGAGTTGACTTTTTTAAATAAATTGAGTTGTTTTAAAAAAAATAAAAGGAGAGTTTGAATAAGGTGAAGAACATGCAAGCAATGAACTTGGTGAGTGTTCCGGTTGAAACCAGCTTCGGGACACGTCACCGGACCTCCTCCCTGTTGGCGCTAAACAGTAGCAGGCGGTGTAGACAACGAGAGCTTTGCGGTCGCCGTAGACTTTACCGGAGTCGATGATGAACGGCAGCAACCTCGAGGATGACCTGAGAACACAAGGATCGTCAGTAGGAAGGCCAGGGGGTGCCCCTGGCGCGACCACTCCGACGCTCAAGTCAAGGACGGCGAGAGGAAGAAGATGAACAGTGTAATGAACTTGAGCATAAAGAGAAGAGTATTAGTGGAAGAAGTCACCTGTGGAGGAGGGAGTGGTCGTTTTATAGAGAGATGAGTGTGTACCTGTCACGTCATCATTAAAGGAGATCCCATCACAATTAATGAGGTGAAGGAACAATTGAGTTATCTGTCCCATCGTTGCTAGTAACCATCTTGTCATGGCCCATGTGGGTGTCAGAAGGATGGCGATAATAAATGAAGGGCGTGGGCCAGTCAGAGAACATGATGGGACATGCTAGGGCACTGTAAGGCGAGTCTGCCGAGGACTCGGATTCGACAGGATTCGGTGAGGCTCCTGCCGAATGGAAGGATTCGGCGAGTTATCTGTCGAATGGGTGTACTTCGTCGGTATACGCCTAAACTACTTGAGGTTACAGACTCAATGAGTTGAACTTGTGCGTTGGGACCAGACTTAGACTCGAGTTCGACCATGATGAGCCCATTGGATTATCCCCGGAACATAAGCCTCCCCACTAGTCTAGTCGAAGGGAGCGTGAGTCGGACTGACTAGACTGAGTTGGACTCGAGTCTGAGTCAGGTCCGTAGACTCAGCTGATCAAGTGGGAGAGAGTGAAACCTGGAGTCCGAGAGGATAGGGGCGATGATAACCCGTAGGTAGAATACTTTGCAAGTCCGGTGAAGGAGCTGGTACAGATCCAAGATAGTCTTCAAAATGAGACCAGGGGTATGAGGCCGAGAGGGCTGTAGAGAAGCCTTGGAAGAATGGCTGAGAAACCTTCCTAGAAGGATGGCTGAGACGCCTGGAAGGAAGGATGAGAAGCCTTCCTGGAAGGATGACTGAGAAGCCTTCCTGGAAGGATGGCTGAGAAGCCTGGAAGGAAGGCTGAGAAGCCTTCCTGGAAGGATGGATGGCTGAGAAGCCTGGAAGGAAGGCTCAGGAGCCTTTCTGGAAGGATGGCTGAGAAGCCTGGAAGGAAGGCTGAGAAGCCTTCCTGGAAGGATGGCTGAGGAGCCTTCCTGGAAGGATGGCTGAGAAGCCTGGAAGGAAGGCTGAGGAGCCTTCTTGGAAGGATGGCTGAGAAGCCTGGAAGGAAGGCTGAGGAGCCTTCCTGGAAGGATGGATGGCTGAGAAGCCTGGAAGGAAGGCTAAGGAGCCTGGAAGAATGGATGGCTGAGAAGCTTGGAAGGAAGGCTGAGAAGCCTTCCTGGAAGGATGGCTGTGCAGAATGGCCGATTGGCCGAGCAAAGTGGTCGACTGGCCGAATGACTGTGCAGGATGGCTGACTGGCCAAGCAGAGTGGCCGACTGGCCGAATGACTGTGCAAGATGGCCGACTGGCCGAGCAGAGTGGCCGACTGTCCGAATGACTGTGCAGGATGGCCGACTGGCCAAGCAGAGTGGCCGACTGGCCGAATGACTGAGCAGAGTAGCCAACTGACTGAGCAGAATGGCCGAATGACTGAGCAGAGTGGCCAACTGACTGAGCAGAATGATCGAATGACTGAGCAGAGTGGCCAACTGACTGAGCAGAATGGCCGAATGACTGAGCAGATTGGCCAACTGACTGAGCAGAATGGCCGAATGACTGAGCAGAGTGGCCAACTGACTGAGCAGAATGATCGACTGTTTGAGCAAAGTCCCTGTATGAATGAAGGTGAAGCCGAGATGGCGGCAGAGAGACCGAGTGCTCATGAGATTAACTGAGCCACTGACTGAATGAGGCCAAGAGGCCTGTAGAGAGGCTCAGAGGTTGAATTTGAGCTCGATCCCGACTATGTCCGAGTCGGGAGAGTAGTGTCGATGGCGTAGGTCTGAGACCTAAGTTTGTCGATGGAGTAGGTCCGAGACCTAATTATGTCGGTGGAGTAGGTCCGAGACCTAATTATGTCGGTGGAGTAGGTCCGAGACCTATGCAGAGTCGATGGAGTAGGTCCGAGACCTAATTATGTCGGTGGAGTAGGTCCGAGACCTAATTATGTCGGTGGAGTAGGTCCGAGACCTATGCAGAGTCGATGGAGTAGGTCCGAGACCTAATTATGTCGGTGGAGTAGGTCCGAGACCTAAGTTTGTCTTGATCCGCGACTATGTTCGAGTCGGGAAAGTGTTGAGAATGGCTGAAAAGCCTTAGCACGGGGAGGGCCTGTAGAAGCATCACTGTTATTCAAGTGTAAGAAAAGTAAAATATTTACCGTAACATTTAGTGCTCTTGGCCGCTAAATGCGGTAAGGCTGGAGATGTGTAGCGTTCCATGGCCTGGTGGACCTGGGCCTGGTGGGCTTGGCCCCTGGTGGGCCTCCGCAGATTCGAACAGCTTGAGGACCAGCGCCGGCGGAGCTTTCGCGGAAAGAGAGGGAAGTTGTGAAGGAGAGGCCGGCGCTTCCAGCGGCTGTTCGGAGATCACGAGGACGGCGGCGGCCACCGCCTTGTCGAAGTCTTACTGCATCATGGTGATGAGGTGAGATGGAGGAGGTTGGGGAGGTTCGTCCGTCGGCATCTCAAATCCGGGCAAAGAGGTTCCCACAGACGGCGCCAAATTATGTTCCGGTTGAAACCAGCTTCGGGACACGTCACCGGACCTCCTCCCTGTTGGCGCTAAACAGTAGCAGGCGGTGTAGACAACGAGAGCTTTGCGGTCGCCGTAGACTTTACCGGAGTCGATGATGAACGGCAGCAACCTCGAGGATGGCCTTAGAACACAAGGATCGTCAGTAGGAAGGCCAGGGGGTGCCCCTGGCGCGACCACTCCGACGCTCAAGTCAAGGACGGCGAGAGGAAGAAGATGAACAGTGTAATGAACTTGAGCATAAAGAGAAGAGTATTAGTGGAAGAAGTCACCTGTGGAGGAGGGAGTGGTCGTTTTATAGAGAGATGAGTGTGTACCTGTCATGTCATCATTAAAGGAGATCCCATCACAATTAATGAGGTGAAGGAACAATTGAGTTATCTGTCCCATCGTTGCTAGTAACCATCTTGTCATGGCCCATGTGGGTGTCAGAAGGATGACGATAATAAATGAAGGGCGTGGGTCAGTCAGAGAACATGATGGGACATGCCAGAGCACTGTAAGGCGAGTCTGCTGAATAATAGTTTCAATATTTTCTTTTTTATTTTGTTTGTTAATAAACAATTTCAAGGATTTGCTTTTGATCAAATTTTGAGGAACTATGAGTTTCTTTAGCTTCCAACTACAACATTAGATGTAATAACTGTTTTGTGATCTAAAAATGTATAATTTATAAGTCACAAGTAGGGATGAGCAAAAAAATGATTAAACCAAATAAACCGATTAAACTGAATCGGATTTTTAATTCGGTTCGGTTATTTCAAAATTTTGATTATTTTTTCTAAAAAAATCGGTTAATTCGGTTCGGTTTTAATTTTAAAATTCCTTATTCGGTTAAACCGAATTAATCGAATTAGAAAAATAATTTATAAATTTTAAGTAAATAAATTTATAAATTCTTAATTCATTAGTAAAATATTCATAATATTTAAAAAAATCGGTTAATTTGGTCGAAAACCAAATTAATCAATAAAATATCGGTTCGAACTATCAAAGAGCCCTGTAAATATAGACACTCAATCATCAAATAACAAAAGAAGAAAATTGTGGAGTGATATCATTCATAACCAAACACACGGACACAAGGATCTCAGTGTAAAAACTCACCAGGAGTGTCAATCACATTCACACGACGACCATCCCTCAATGTAATGCTTTCCAATTAGGGATGGCAACGGGTTCGGGGGTTCGCGGGGAAGCCTTCTCCATCTCCGTCCCCGAAACCCAAACCCATATACCATCCCCGTTCCCATCCCCGTCGGGTATCATAATTTAAATACCATCCTCATCCCCGTTGGATTTCGGGTATCCAGCGGGTTTCGGGGATCCCCGCGGGTTTCGGGGTTGGTTTTCCCCGCGGATATTTTCATGGGTATCCCCATACCCATACCCATCCCCATCCCCGTCTTATTTTTTTAAAATATTAATTTAAATATATATATATATATATATATATATATATATATTATAAAATCCTTACAAAATAACATTATAAATAGGGATGACAATTAGACCCGGACCCGATGGGGAATCCATTCCCCGAACCCATTTTGACCGGGGAATCCCCAGAATCCGAGAAAGCGGGGATGGGGATGGGGAATCCCGAATCTCGGAAAACGGAGATGGGTCGGGGATGGTATTCCAAATATTCTCCGTCCCCATCCCAGAACCCGACCCATCTTATAGTTAACTCTTTTTATTTTTTTTTCTTTTGTAGGATAAGTGGTGTCAAAATTTTGAAAAAATTGAAGAATGGAAGAACTTCAAACTTATTGTATCGATTATGCATTAGTTGGATGTTGTTTTAGAGATAATGTTTTGTTTTAGAGTTTAATATTTGGTTTTATAATGTTATTTTGTAAGGATTTTATAATATATATATATATATTTAAATTAATATTTTAAAAAAATAAGACGGGGATGGGGATGGGTATGGGTATGGGGATACCCATGAAAATATCCGCGGGGAAAACCAACCCCGAAACCCGCGGGGGATCCCCGAAACCCGCTGGATACCCGAAACCCGACGGGGATGGGGATGGTATTTAAATTATGATACCCGACGGGGATGGGAACGGGGATGGTATATGGGTTTGGGTTTCGGGGACGGAGATGGAGAAGGCTTCCCCGCGAACCCCCGAACCCGTTGCCATCCCTAATTATAAAACCAAATATTAAACTCTAAAACAAAACATTATCTCTAAAACAACATCCAACTAATGCATAATCGATACAATAAGTTTGAAGTTCTTCCATTCTTCAATTTTTTCAAAATTTTGACACCACTTATCTTACAAAAGAAAAAAAATAAAAAGAGTTAACTATAAGATGGGTCGGGTTCGGGGATGGGGATGGAGAATATTTGGAATACCATCCCGACCCATCTCCGTTTTCCGAGATTCGGGGATTCCCCCATCCCCATCCCCGCTTTCTTGGATTCGGGGATTCCCCGGTCAAAATGGGTTCGGGGAACGGATTCCCCATCGGGTCCGGGTCTAATTGCCATCCCTATTTCCAATTTACATGTACTCGTTAGAGAAAACATGAAGGCCTTTGACACGAATGCCTCTCTACCAAGAATACTATTTCCAGTTGCACTTTTCCCATTTCCAGTTTTTCCAAAGAGAACCAAATTAAACTCATTATGAAAGTTGGTCAAGTCCCAATCATCATCCATGTTACTTGAACTCATTATGCAATAAGAAAGTCTGAACAAAATAAAAGAAACACAAAATAAAAACTAAACTAAATTACTAAAGTACAAGTATGTACCAAACCTATGTTCACCTGGATCAAAAAAATTGAAAAACAAAAACTCTTCCAACCACATCCTTTCTCTCTATTAATATAAAATATGAACCAATATGAGTTAAAATAATTGGCTGTTGGATCAGAGAAAACAGGAAGGGGAAAAAGATTAAAAGTATGATTATCTAGTGTGTATAAAATTGGTATATCACAAGCATTCTTATCAAGAATATGGTTACACCATTATATATTATCATGAAAGCATGTTTATAGCTATACAAATTGTGAAGCATGTTCGTGACTTATAGTCCTAACTTCTTGGCGAGACTGGCAAATTTTCAGATCCCCCAAGCATGTTCATTAATAATCATGTATGCATAAATATCTTTAGCGTGGAAAGTATGATGACACAAAAAACTGAGTTCAAGACCTCTTTGCTATGAGCTCATGTTGTTGCAAACAAGCAATGGAATGTGGTTTACTCTCTTGGGACTCACTCGTTCAAGGTGCACAAGTGAATTTCTTCTAGTTGGGTCTATTGCCACTTAAAGGAACAATAAGAGGATTTACAAATAAGTGAATCAGGGAGGAAGGCCATCTAACTCAGGATTATCAAAAAAAAATGCAACATCGACCCAACTTGTTAGATCAAAATTCCCAACAACCCAAGCTTCTGGGAATACAGCCGTCAAAGATCAAGAATGCCTAAAAACAAATCCAAGTCCTCCATACTCTGCGTGCTCAATAAATATGTGTGGCCACACGCTGTCTCCGCTAGTGTACACACAACAAAGAGGGGACTAAGACAAATCACTGCCGATCAAAGCGAAATCTAGCACCGGAGCAACCCAAACTGATGAATTCAAAGTAAAAAACAAAAACAAGATCGTTGAATCCGTAAATGATCGACAAAAACTAGGAAATTTTCACCATGAATACCAAAACAAGCACAGCGGAAGTCGAGAAGTAACAGCGATTTTTAGAGAAGAAACTAAATAGACGAGGAATCAGTGAGCGACTATACCTCTATCGATCACAAAAAGATAGAATATTAATTGGGGATATATATATAGACTCTCGAGTAGCTCGTTGTCTCTCCACTAAATTTGAATCAATGGAGGTCATACATGATTGCAATCATAACAATTAAATAGACTGAGGTATATATAGATGGTTTATAAATATATTTCTAATCTAAATACAAGAAGTTATGGACCTCATTATGAATTTTTAAAAATATACTATGCCCGACTATGAAGGACTTGAATATGAGACTTTAGGACACGATGAGAATGAGAAAAATTGAAGTAATCTATAGAACTTAGTGACCATTCTAAAGGCTACATGTTGCATAATCCCAACACTCAAGAGTTGAGCATTTCAAGAGATGTAATTTTTGATTAAGAAAATGCATGGGAATGGAATGACAAAAAGTTGGATTCACATGAAACACCTCCTCAGGCCAATGAAGTCACTCATTTAATTTCTCCAAATCTAGAAACTCCAAGATCTTCATCATATTGGTTTTGGATACAACTGACTCACCACTAAAAAAGACTCCTCCATTACAAGAAGTATATGAAGTATGTTATGTTGCTTTTGCTGCTAATGAGCCCCAATTCACTATGAGGATGTTGTTAAAGAAGAAGTTTGGGTACAAGCCATGAACAAAGAAATAAAGATGACTAAAAAAATAACATTTGGTAGCTTGTTGAAAAGCCACCATCCAAAGAGATTATCGACTTAAAATGGATCTTCAAGACTAAGTACAACTAGATGTTAAATTTGCATTTTTGAATGGAGAAATAGAATAAGAAGTATATATCCAACGGTCACAAGGATATGTAATTACAAGTCAATAAAACATGGTGTATTGACTTCAAAAAACTCTTTTTGTGTTAAAAGCAAGCTCCACAAGCATGGAATAACAAAATTTAATTATTTTTAGAAAAATGGATTCCAAAGAAGTCCAAGTGAGCCATCATTGTATATGAAGATAAAAGGTACAATAAATTTTCTTTTAACTTGCCTTTTATGTTGATGATCTTATATATATGGGCAATAATCTAATGATGATTGAAAATTTTAAGAAAGTCATGATGCACCAATTTGAGATGACGGATCTAGGACTTTTGAGATTTTTTCTTGGGATACAAGAGAATGGGAGAATCTTGGTCTCTAGAAATTCAACATGACTTGCTACAAAGCCTCTTATACTCCTATAGTAGTCAATGATAAGCTTTTGAAAAATGATGGAGCTAAGAAAGTTGATGAAGCCATCTAAAGAAAACTTGTGGATCACTAATTTATCTCACAAATACATGATTAAATTTATGTATGTTGTTGGTGTTGTCTCAAGATTTATGAATGAGCCTAGGAATCATCATCTTGCTGTAGCTAAATGCATTTTTAGACAAGGAACTAAGAATTATGGAATAATATTTGAAGTTGAGGAAGATAATAAATTACATGATTTTTCTAATAGTGATTGGGCAAGATTACATACGATCGCAAGACCACATCGGGCTATGTTTTTTTTCATATGAACGAAGCCTATTTCTTAGTCATCAAAGAAACAAAATACTATGGCTATGTCTTCTGTCGAAGTTGAGTATATATTAGCATGTGAAGCAGCATGTGAAGATGTCTGAATGAGGAGAATTCTCAAGGAACTAATAATTATGGAATAATATTTGAAGTTGAGGAAGATAATAAATTGCATGATTTTTTAATAGTGATTAGGCAAGATCAATAGATAATCGCAAGAGCACATCGAGCTATGCTTTCTTCATATGAATGAAGTATATTTCTTGGTCATCAAAGAAATAAAACACCGTGGTTATATCTTCTATCGAGGTTCAGTATATATTAGCATGTGGAGCGACATGTGAAGATGTCTGGCGGAGGAGATATTCAAGGATAATATACACAAACCATACTCTTATGTGATAATATATCTTCCATTGCAATGACCGAAAAATCTCATTTTTCACAGTCGCACAAAGCACATTGAGTTACGACATCACTTCATCAGAGAGGTAGGCAAAGGGGAAATTGATTTAGCTTTCTACACGATTAGAGATCAAGTAACATATATCTTCACAAAGCCACTTTCAATTGAAAAAATTCTCTATTTACTTGAAAAATTTAAAGAGGGAGCATTAAAAGTTAATTTTGAGAATTAATGCATATGCATGTTGAAAATTAATGCATATGCATGCATGGTGTGAATTCGAGATTCTAGTAAAAGATCAAATTAATTAATCAATTACTAATGTCATTCTCAAACTATTCATGATATATTTATGAGATTGTAGTAGTTATCAAGATACTCAATATAAGATAATCCATTAGATTTTGATTTCTATTTGGTGTGACCTGAGAAATCTTGCACTTATGAAGGTAAAATGAACTGAAGCAAGTTGCAAATGTTTCAAAGATTTTTATTTATTTATTGTCTTCTTTTTCTACAAATTAACTTGTGCCTTATAAATTATACATTTTTAGATCACAAAACATTTATTACATCTTATGTTGTAGCTAGAAGCTTAAAACAACTCATAATTCCTCAAAACTTGAACACAAGCCCTTGAGATTAATTTGTTCATTAACAAACAACACAAAAATGCAAATGTTGAAACTATCTATTATTATATCACTTGGACTTTAAAAGTTAAATTACTCAATTAATCATAAAATATATTACTTTATATATTTTTTAAAAAAATTATAACTCATTTAATGTGTGTTAGAGTAATTGGTATATATATATTTTTTGAATAAGTCAGTTTAGAGGGGCATTTAGAGCAAGATAAAAAATGGTTAGGATTTACTTTTTTGTATAATAAATCAAACGGAAAATTATTTTCTTGATGATTCAAGAAAAAAATTAGCACTTTATATTTTTTTTCCATTTTATATTAATTAAGACAATTTTCGAAAACGCATCTCGCCGATCCCTTTCCCATTGGCCACTCCTGCCTATAAAATCCTGTTGCCTCGTCTCTTTGCTCATCAATTTCTTCCGGTG
>NC_133867.1:10722796-10725908 GCF_044706935.1 Curcuma longa | reverse complement strand
CCTTAATTTAATATGCTCCAACAAAAAACTAGAAAATTTATCGGCGCAGCCAGTTGACCACCAGCCGGCATGGCCACCAGCCACCAAACGCCGCAGCCACCGGCCACCGGCTAGCAACTGGCACAGCCAGCAACCGCCACGGCCAGCGGCCTGTAGCTGTCGCGGCCAGCATCGCCAAGAAAGAACCGACGCTGGGAAAAAGAGGGGAGGAAGATGATACCTGTGATGGAGGCTGCCTTCGTTGAAGAAATTCGGTAAAAACAGGAGTTTTTCAGCAATTGGCGACAACAGAGGGAGTGTTAGTGTCAGCCCTTAGTGCCAAATCAGATTGAATAAGACTCGAGTTGGACTCGAGTTGGACTCAAGTCAAGTAGGATTGAGTGAGACTTGAGTAGGACTCAAATCAAATTCAGATCCATTAAAAAGGGAGTTGCATGATCACTTAAGAGGGGATTATTTAGGTGTAATTACATGGAATAAAGTCATCATCATTAATGGGATTAATGATGGGATTAATTAGGCTTTAACGCCATCATTAATGCGATTAATGATGGGATTAATAAGGCTTTTCTTCCCTTCTTAGAGTGGGTGACCGAGAGGTTTTTTGGGGGTGATCATCTTCCCTTGCTCTTCTACCACCTTGGCCGAACCAACCCTTGTGGCTAGCACCGCAGTTTGGTTCTTCTCCATTTCGGTGTTCGTGTGGATACCGTGGAGGCGCGAACACACTGATCGCGCTGAGATCCGCTAACCTTTGAAGGCAAGAGTTGCTGTCGGGATTGCGAAGGGCTCGCATCGAAGGTAACCTCGATTCCAGTAGATAGAATCTATAAAACGAGTATGGTTTTTCACATGGATCTTCTGGAGGGATCCTTTTTCCGCTGCGTTTATGCGGCTAAAACTGTTTTTGGCGCATATAGATCCCTACAGGGAGTAGATCGCACAAGAGAGAAAGGGAGAAAGCTAGAAACCCTAAAAAGGTAAGTGAATCGGCATAGATCTAGAGTTTTTGAGTTAATTTTGGCAACGAAAGGCTTTTGTTGCAGAATCTGCGTCGCCAATTTGCCGATGAATTTTAAGTTTCATCGCCAAATTGGCGACGAATACCATGTTCGTCGCCAAATTTTAGCGACGAAGCCGTGATTTCATCGCCAAATTGCCAAAATTTGGCGATGAATACATGTATTCGTCGTAAATTTGCCAACGAAAAAATATTTTTCATCACCAATTTACGATAAATTTTGTGACAAAAAATTATTTTACAATGACATTTCCAACGAATTTTATATGTTGCAAAAGTTGCAACAAATATTGTTTCGTCGCAAATTTCGTTGCAGATTTGCGATGAAAATTAGTTTTGTCGTAAATTTCGTTGCAGATTTGCGACAAAAAATTGTCATCCCTAAAAATTTATTTTTTTTTGTAGTGTGAATAGCGTGCTTCATACGCGTTAGAAATTCATTTGAATAATAGAGTTGTACAATGGAAAGATAGACAATAGAAATGAAAAGAGACAAGGTGGTTTTACTTGGTTCATAGCCGCACTGCAAGTTTGAGTCAAGATTTTTGTTGTGCATCCAAATGATGAACATGCATTCAAGAGGAAGCGATCGGAGCTATTACTCCCCTCTTGCTCGCAAGGTCCTAGCATTGATTACTTCCGGGGTCAGTAGATATCCATGAAATCAATAGATTAAGTTTTCTTATAGAAACCTGGCGTGACGAAAAAAAATCAAAAATCTGCCTAGAGGATGCTTCGATTAGACACTTGGGTAAGATGAGTGGTTGCTCTTTTCCTTTTCTTTCTTCACATCTTTGGTCTCAATGCCTTCTGCTTGTTTTCTCACAAATGACATCAAAATAATACGACAAAAATCTACCTCCGCACCATGGAGCAATGATATCGAAGTTTCTCCTTATGGCATAGTCGACTCTATGAAGAATAATATGCGTCTAAGGATTCGCCGAAGTCGTCGATGAGGCCCCTCCGATGCTTAAATCATATCCAAGGAGAAAAATAGAGCAAGCAGATCATATAGTAGAGAGATTATCCTCGTGGGAGATAACATCACCTCCCTTATATACGGAGAGAAGCTTAAGGGATGCATCTCACAGAGAGAAGTCCAAGGGATGCTCACGGAGAGAAACCCAAGGGGCGCATCTCACAGAGAAAAGTCAGGCATATACTTAGTAGGTGCATCTTGCTGACCTGGGGCAAATCGGATACTGATAGTAGGATGAAAATGAAAAAGACAAGCGTTTGTTTACCCTCTCTTAAATGCTATCAACTATCCAACAAGATATGATGACTAAATGTGTGATTGTACCCATGACATGACTATAAAAATAAAGAGAGGGAGTTTTGTGATGGCATTAAGAAGAGAAATTCTTAGATAGAGCTGAGTATTCGGTTAAAATCGAATCGAATTAATTAAAAATCAAATCAAATTGAATTTTTTTAACTAATCGAATTGATCAAATTTTCAAATAATAACTGCAACAATTAATTTGATTTTTGATTAAATTAACTAAAATAATTGAAATTTTTAAATATTATAAAAAATTTACTAATTAGTTAGAGATTTATAAATTTACTTAACTTAGAAATTTATAAATTATTTTTTTATTTTAATTAATTCGGTTTATTCGGTTTATCATCGAATAAGAAATTTTAAAATCGAAATCGAACTGAATTAACTGGATTAATCAATTTTTTTAGAAAAATTAATTGAAATTTAAAAATAACCGAATTAAATTTTTAAATTCGATCGGTTTATTCGATTTAATTGAATTTTTATTTACCCCTAATTATTGATGAGATTTTAGGGTCCATTTACTTGGATGAAAAAAAAATACTAGGAGAATGAGAAAAAATAACAAAAAGATGTAAGAGCTACGTATATAATTTTGTTATTCATTCCGATCCCCTGCCCTCTTCCTTTCTTAGCATCTTAGTAAACTCCATTTTATCAAAATCTACAAGTCGAAAACTTTACCTCGGAACTAGTAGCTTGTCGAGGCTCCAATTGCAATCGTCGAGCATATTACATGTCAAACCTTGCATAGTTATAGTGATGAATAAACTCACTTTGCAGAAGATTAAGGTGTATCT
>NC_133867.1:10699419-10722768 GCF_044706935.1 Curcuma longa | reverse complement strand
GCTACCTTGGCTCTTAGCTGTATCACAGAATATAAGATAGAGTTGAGCTGTCTAGTTATAATAGGTAGTGTTACCAGTGGTTCTGGCTTCTTTGTGAACAAGACACCAGATGTAGGCCAGTCAAACTTTGTTGCTTCTGTTGTCTCTTCTTCTATGTTCATCCGAAGAGAGACTTCTTAAGATGATGGATTAGCTCTTCAAGCTTTTCCACCTTTCTTGTAAGCTCTTCAGTTAAGGCTTCAGTCTGTTTTTCTATGATTTTGGGTTGCTCACTAATTTTGACCACAAGCTCTTCAACGTCCGCCTTAGAAAGTGGCCTTCTCTTCAAATATTCAGCCTTCAGTAGCTGAATTTCAGTTTTGATATCTGCCTGGTTTTGCAGTACCAGGTCAAGTGTCTGCTTTTGCTCTTTAATGATTTCTGAGACCTTTTGCAGTTTTTGGATCTGCCCTTCTTGCTTTTGTAATTTATCCCTAAGACTCAAAGTATGCAAGCAATTTTGTTTTGTCAAAGCAAATAGTGCCTTATTTCCCAAGTCCACCCGATAGGATGTGACCAGGAGATTATGTGAAATATCCTTCTTAGAAGGAGACTCAAGATTAAGGTAATCTAGATCTTTTCTATCATTCCACGAGTTTCACCAGGAATTAAACTGTTTTTCAAATTCTGCGAGATCCTTGTTCATAAATTTAAAGCAAGGTTTTAGGAAATATCAGATTAAAAGACAGATCAAGGCCTACCTTTGGTTCGGGTTGTTCTATCTTTCTCAAGTTCATGTCCTATGCTAATTACATCTTACTAGCCACCCTTTACTCCTTATGGTATATTTCTTGCTTGAACTATTAAGCCTGTAACCTTTGGGTACTTCACGTAGTGCCAAACCTTTAGGAGGATATTAGAAGATCTCCTGGACTGACACGGCCTTTAACGCACCACCTGTGCTTTTCAGCGGCCTTCAGCAACGTCCACTCTGCCTTCCCAGCTCCGGTCAAGCGAATTGGCTCATTTTTCCCCAAAAGATTATAAACTTAAATAATTCTAGCATTATTTCTACCAAGTTCCCTTTTTGAGTATATGAAAGGCTATTCGACTTATTTTAGCTTTAGGAAAACAGGAACTTAAGAAGTTGAAAGGAAAGAATGCCAACTTATACTCAGGAGCCAAGACCTTAGAGGTTTTACCCCTTCATTTCCATAAAGGGTAATTATTATGAGTTTAAGCAGACTTCATTGCAATTATTCATGCAATATGCCAGAATCCAGCAAGGGTAATTATTATGGATACAAACTACTAGGATTTACCAAGTTCCATTATAAAAATCTAAGCAAACTCGATAGTAAGGAACTGCAGTTCTCTCACATGAATTTATCCAACTAAAAACAGAATGCCATGTGATAAATGCTTATTAATCAACCTGGAACTAATATCCACGCATGTCTTTAGAAAAAGGTTGTGGTAGTTTCCAATATTTATGTGGAAAAATGGATAAGAAGAAAAGGAAAATACTCAGTTCAGTTCCATCATCTGATAAAATAGCAATGCCATCATGTATAGTTCTAATCAAGGATTGAAATCACGATCCATGGTGGAATTTTGATTAATCAGAACATACGATTCCGTTACCATATTGAACTGCTGACAACCAACAGTGAAATGAAGGTGAAGATGATGAAGAAGAAAAAGATGAAGATAAGACAACTATATATGAGGGCATGGCTTAAAATGTTATTCCAGGCATATGTTTTACTTTCTGATTAGAATGATATAATTTTAGTATCATCTTATTTTGACATTTTGCATGGTTAACATGTATCAAAGTATGCCACAGCGAATTTAGATGAGTTTTATCACATTAATACTCTCCACTTAATTTATTTACTTGTAAAAATAGCACAATAATAATTAAATAGTCAATTGAATTAAATTATACTATACCAATACTTGATAGGTTTTGTCATGTGTTGAAGTATCTCAAAATGAATTTAGATGAGTTTTACTCATTTAATTATATTTGACATAAGTTTTCTATTTGTTAATAAAGATTTTATCAATTAGTAATTGAATCAAAACTGATTTCATATATTTTTTACTTCAATGTTCGAGTAAAATTACACTTGACATCTTATTCTGCTTAGTTTACTTACCTGTAAAAAAAAAATTAAAGGATACATTAGATTAGAATTTGGAGAAAATAAGATATAAAAAATAACAAGGACTATTAAAATCCATCTTAACGTGTGTTGTAGCATAACAACGGCACGTCTAGTGTTGGCACAATATGATAAGCTCTATAGGTCCAGGCAACATGAGAAACTACTAGTGTCACTCAATATTGTATTTCATTGATTTAGGCATTTAGCTTTGATACTTGACAAGATATGGGATTTCAAATCATGGTTCTAATCTTAATTCAACTAAGGTAATAAATAATTTAACAGTTCATCATCAAGATAGATACAAAAATAAGGGTAACTTATTGCAATAAGAGTAATTTGTCAATCAATCATCATGCTGACCCAAAATAAGCCAAATAGTTCAGGCAGAAGACCAGTTATGGGATCAATCATTCATTGATAAACCCCACCTTGACAACTAACTAGAAAATTAAATGGAGGCCAGTTGGTAGGCAGTTTTATCAATTCAAAATAAGACATATCTAGTGGACAAGATCAGGACCTGTGTACCAGGTGACATGCTTCCAGATTTAACCTGAGATACCTTTCTTGCCTCCTTTAGATACTCTTTCAGCAATGGAACTGGAGCGAACCGTTCTGTAAGCTCAAATGCATATGCAAGATTAACAGCCTCAAGTTGCCTCCCACTATTCTGAAGAACTTCAATCAAACCTGAGAACAAATGATCCAATTATAAGAAGGAAAACAACCACAAAAAAGAATGTAATGGAACCATAGATGACCAAGATTAGTCACAAATAAACGGACTGCAAAACAGATAATCTATCCAAGATTTAAAATATCGAGCTGTGCCGAGGTTTTAGTCCCGGACCGGAATGATACAATTTCGGTATCGTATCGTATCTGTTGATATAGTTTCGATATTTTTAAAATATAAAATATATTAATTAAAAATAAAAAATTTAATCTAAATATTTAAAATTTAAAAAATAAAAATAAAATATTTTTTTAAAAAATAATAGGATAATTTTATAAGTTTTTAATTAAACATATTTAAATTATCCCAACTATAGTTAGGAGTTGATTATTAAAACCTATGTTTTTTTAAAAAAATAATTCCACGACCGCAACTGGGCACGCGCGACCAGGGGACGGGCGACCCATGTGACGCCGACCCGGGCGACGCCTCCATATGGTATCCCGGCCGAAAAGCTGGTGTCGGTGCCAGTGCCAGTCCGCTGGCGGAATAAAAATTTTCGCCAATATTGAGCAAAACGGCTCAAGATTTCAATCCTTGAATCTATCATATATAGATGCCTAACAACCTACTACCTTTTGGGGACCTATTTGTAGATATCCAAGTGCACAAGGATGATAAGTAAGATGATAATTGGAAATATGCATATAAGTAGAGGGAACACTATCTCACGGATTACCCCTAATAACTTTCTCCATATTAACATACCAAGCTTGATCAAAACAGAAGATATATCTACTAGAAGATAATTGAATGCTTCAAGCAATGATGAGAAAACACTTTAATAACAATCTCAAAAAGAACTAGTGGCCAAAATTACAATCTTTTAATGGTGAAGCATTTGAACCTTGCAAAATTTTCAAATGAAAACATATGAACTGGCACTGGATATATACTGGATTATTTGGAATTTTTTTCTGATATGTTATTCTTAATTATTGGATGTTGTTTTATACGATCTAACCTTATCCTGGACATCCTACCACAATATTAAATATTATAAGTAAATCTTGACATCAACACCACCCTAGTATTATGAATAATGTAAAGACAGCAAACCTGGCATTTTATGTGACAAACCAAGTGAACGACACAAGTCGACAGTTTGACGGCGCCGTGTAACAGCTGGCATTAGTTTGCAGATTTCATCTTGTTCAAATTCTGAGATGATATCAAAAGTAGCTAAAAGCTGAAGAAATGCATGTGCTTCCAATGAGTTTCCACAGCTGGCTTCAATGTCCAGATGATCCAATTTTGGTTTCCATTCTTTAGCTATCACCTTTGCTTTCTCTTTAACATCTAGTGTTACTATTTGCTGATCCAACAGTGAATCCCGTGCATCATCTGCCAACAACTGCTCGAGTGATTCCATTAGCATGAGACAAGTCCTTCGCTGCCCCAAAAGATTCCCATCTTTCTTTGATCCTAGATTCTCTGTAGTGTAGAAGCCCTTCAGGGAATCCAAAACTAGAATGAAAGGATTTGGTGCCCTTTTAAGTGCAAATGGGACTTCTTCACGTATGGAATTTACATTCTTCCTATTGTCTGAGACAAATTTGTGTAGTCCTTCCGCATCCATTTCTGCACAGAGTTTCACCAGCTCTGATGGATGTTCAATGCCAGCATTTCCATTTGCTGTAGGACACACATCTAAGTCAGAATTAGATGGTACAACACGGAATTTGTCTTCTGGAATAACATCAGCCATGACATTTCTAACACCCTCACCATCAGCAATGACTTCTGGGGAACAGGTTTTGTATTGATCAAATAAAGCAGCAAGAGCAGAATCTCTCTTTTCCTGCAATTTATCAAGTGATGCAAGCTCCTTGGTTACAACAGCAGCCTTCCGTTTCTCCAACATCTCTTGGGTATTCTTGAACTGTGTGGCATATTCCTTCTCCTGATTTTCCAACTCAATAAACCTTTTCTTTAGAGACTTCTCGAGGCCATGAAAATGTTCTTCTAGTTCTTTCCATTTTAAGTTCAGAGATATGGCACTGTGACTCTCAAGCTCAATAAATGCCTGGTGCAATTGTTGTATCTTTGAAGTAGTAGAATCAATAAGTGTAACAACAGATTCCGTATCAGCCATAGCAGATTACTACCAGAAAAGAAAAATAAGTCTTTAGACAACAAGCAGTAAATCGAAAGAATGAATTGGTTGAAATAAAATCAAAGGCCTAAACCCTAAACCCTAAACTAGTCAATCAACACTGGTCACACTGCCATATAGAAAACACACTGCCATATAGAAAAGTAGTCAAATGTCAGATTCATAGAAATGGTTGCCTAACCAACACGGAGTTCTATGGAGGGGGATTGTCCAGGCAATAATCATGGGGTGCCATCCAAAAAATAAAACTATTGAAGATTGGTTGTTTATCTATTGATGCTTTTGTAAGATAGATTTTATATTATATGCTGTATCGTTCCTGTTGCAATAATGCAATATGCCGCTTACCAAATTTCATATTTTGCAGAAGTTTGGTTATCAAAAAGCTCAAGTCTCTTTTTTTTTTTTTAACTATAAGAATCAGATGTTACACAACATTGAACCAGAAAGCATATATCTGGAATAATGAGGCTGAGTTTACCTTCTTTATTTACTTGACTGCCTATTATAGTTCTAACCCTTAGTAGCATGTGATCAACAGTCATAGACTCATAGGTATCTAGGAGGACAATGAGTCAAATTATGATAACTCACAGAATACTAATGCTAAAGTGTTTTAATGTTCATAGGGAGAGTTGTAGCAATCACATGGCAAAATCTGAAATTATTCTACTATTTCAAGGCAGCTACAGTTTGTTATGTTATGATAACCCACAGAATACTGATGCTAAAGTGTTTTAATGTTCATGGGGAGAGTTGTAGCAATCACATGGCAAGATCTAAAGTTAGTCACCTACTTTAAGTTGGGGTGTAATCAAATCGAGCCGAGCCGAACATTAAGAGGTTGGAGCTCGAGTTCGGTTCGTTTTCCCTAAGCTCGACCTCGGCTCGAGTTTGATTCAAGTTTTAATTCTTAAGCTCGAGTTCGGCTCGTAATGGAATTAAATAGTTCATGAACAGCTTGAGCTCGGTTCGAAAATGACTCATTTAGAAGTTAAACGAGCTTAGTTCAAACTCGTTAATATATAATATTTATAATTCATATAATATATATATGATAAACGAGTCTCTTAACAAGCATGTTCACGAGTCCCTTTAACGAACACGTTCGTGAGCCTCTAAATAAACATGTTCGCAAGCTCACAAATCAAATACTGTTGAGTGTTAAGCTCGAGCTAGACTCGATAATGTTTTCGAGCTCGAAATCAAGCTCGAGCTCGGCTCATTAACTTAATCAAATGATTTTTTTTCTAACCGAGACCCAAATAGCTCACAAGCGGCTTGGCTCGTTTACACCCCTATTTTTAAGGCAACTACTTGCATCAAATGTCAAATGTAATTCCTTTTCATTTCTCAACACTAAATATTTGTATACAAAAGTCTAGCATCAACACATGATATGCCAAAAGCATAACAACTTCCAAAAATTGAGGATAGGAACAGAGAGAGGGAAAAATCATTTTAGGTTAAGATTGTTTAACTTGAATGGATGTGCATAATAAGGATCAAATACCTTTATACCACCAAAATTGATGCTGATAGACAACAGAAAGGAAAGAGTTGAAAATAAAAGAACCACGTGGAAAGAAAAATATCTATCACCTTTGGAGTAGGAACACTGAAGGAGAACAAAAATGACTCTGAATTTAAATTAAAATTCATGGTCTTGCTTTGGTTGTTACTGGTAAGCACACTATAAACAACAGCATAATTTTAGATGGTCAACAATAGAAGCTCAAGACATAAACTGCTAGGTCTTTTAAGAATCAAGAACCCTCATTCATCATTGCAGAAAGCATTTGAAATTTGATACCTCAGAAAGAATAAACAAAATATCAAGTTGGTCTTTGCCCTCTGTTTCTTCTGACAACATTTTTAAGATGAAAATTTCCATTTCTCTCAAGAATATCACTCAAGTATACAAAAATATCAGCAAAGTAGGTGTTCTAATTATCTCATTATCAACCATTATGTTCCAACTAACCATATAACTGGATGCAAATGGTTCCTAAGCATCCATTTTGACAAATCCCAACGGCAGTTAGTTCAAATTCATTCACAGAACAGATGAAGGAACAAAAAAACATGCTGGAATAGCCTACACTTGGTAAATAAAAAAATAAAAAAATTCTAACGCTAGACAACCTAGAGTCGCTTTCTCGTGAGACTCAACTTACACAGATCATCAATTTCTCCCAACACTTCTCACGAACCGTCTCCCTCATAGGCATCACCCGAAAAGGTCACCGTACCTTAAACCCTGAAACACAGACTCCCAAGACAATCCAATGCAAAAGGCAAGTAATATTCAACTGAGGAAAAGAACAAACACGAAAGCCCCTAAAATAAACACAACCAATAGGGTCCCGATCATAACTTGCGAAACCCTAGAAACCACACAAGAACCTGAACAGTCAATTTCGAGCTTCAAAACCCCAACTCCAGAAACCTAAGCGAAAAATACCGGAGTGTCATACAAATCCAGAATCCAGTAGAACAAAATCACGGCCCCCGACCTCAGATCACCAAAAAAGCATCGGGAGCCAAGATCCGTCCATGAATAAGCGACCAACCCCAGAAGAAAGCGAAAGAATGGGAAGGAAAACTCACAGGATTTAGCAGCCGCTAGGGATCAGCAGAGCGGCGAGCGGGAGCACCGACCGAAGCCTCCCATCGAAACGATGACGACGCAGTGAGAAAAAGGAGCGTGAGGAAAGCGAAGCATGCATTTCCTCGGATCCTTTGTCTTTTCACTTTGCATAGCAGAGCGTCGATGAAGGAGACGGTGGGATGCAGACAGTCCATCGTCGAATTGACGGTGAGGATGGCCGTCGAGAAGAAAAATATTTGTATTTCAAATTTGTATAAAAACATTACATTATTTTTAAAAAAATAATATTTATGTTTATAACGGTGAACTGGAAGAGACAAGAATGAGTTATATTAGCGAAGGCTTAGTCTATCACTTAAATCGTCTCGTAGTGAGATATCTCGCTTAAAAATTATAATTCAAACTCGGTCCGTCACTCTAACGGTTCTATATCACTCTTTTATTGACATGATGCAATATTTAATATATTAATCAAACACTTATAATTCAAATATCAACTATAGTATATTATAAGACATTTTCTTTTAATAAAATAAAAAATCTAAAATATTAATTGTTGGTGTATTATGGTGATGTATATTATTTATAAATAATATTATTTTAGAAGATGAGATATGTGAATGAGTAAATATTAAATTAGAATTTTGAGAGAAAATATTAGAAGTAAAATATTTTAAACTTAATAGAATAAAGATAAAATATATAAAATTTAAGTTTAGTAATATTAGACTTAATGAAATAATTGTTAAGTTAAAAAATGATGAATTATTTGAAATTGAGGATTTTAAGTATTTATGATTATTTTTATAAGACGAGAGAGATTGAGAGAGATATCTCAGATAGAATATAAATAGGATAGTTAAAATGAAGGAAAGTATTGAGTGTTTTATATGTTCATAAAGTACCTCTAAAATTTAAAAGGAAATTCTACAAAATAGAGGTTAGACCTGTTAGATTATATGGCGTTGAATGTTGGTTATAACTCGAACACATAAGCAGAAAATGAAAGTTGTAAAGATGAGGAGTTAAGATGGATGTGTGGATATACGAGGATAGACAAAATAAAAAATGACAGTAATAGAGAAAAAGTTGAAGTTGCATCTATTGAGAGAAATGAGAGATACATTTATGATGGTACAGATATGTACTTAGACGATCAATAAATATTTCAATTAGGCGATGTGAAACTATGACAAATACACACATCAAACAAGTAAGAAGAAGACAAAAAAAGACTGGATTAGTAATAATAAAATAAGATAAAATTTATTTAAGTATAGATGATGATATAATAAGAGATATAGTCCAATGACATAGAAGGATCTATACATCCGACCTCACCTAGTAGGATAAAACTTGATTGATTGTTATTGTTGTTACGTTGACTGTTGGGCGAGGAGCCTTTTGCATTTTTAGATTTATTTGATGGGTAAATTAAGAGAAGATTGTCCACCTTCATGATTAATTGGGTACGTAAGAATCTAATCACCTAGATATTATAATTTAGTGGAGTGTTAAAAATTTAATTACCTCGAGTCTTTTGTGTTTTTATTAGTGCAAACTTCATCGTTTAGATTGAACACATATAATATGACTTTGAAGTGTGTGAAACTTTGAAACCAAAAAGGTTCATTTCGATCGACCAAATCAAAGGTTGCTTGGTTCTGGTATTCAAGTTGGAACTAGTTTGGATAGGTATTTTAGTAAGTTTGATGTGGTGAAATTTCACTTTGTTGAACCTTAGAAATCTTTATATATGTCTTTGTGATATGGGTGAAATTTTGGGTAAGATACCTTAATATATATACATTGAATTGAAAATTCACTATTGATCTATTATTGTTGGTGCAATCTTGCTGAATGCTTCGAATGATTTAGTGTGATATTGGGTTTTAATATTTGGATAAAGAGTTTAAATTAGACTTTATTGTCTATCATGTGTTTAACTGTATAGAGACTTGCAAGAACATATATGAAACTTGGAAAACTTAGTACAGTTGATGGCTTAACGTGATTAAGATGACACACTATATGGTTTGGAGGTATGAAGAGATTAAAAAAAGAATGGTATGAGATATCCGAGAGACTATAGGATGAGAAGCAAGTGCTAGAGCAATGGCCAAGTTTGTTGTTCAATTGTTCAAGATCCATAGAGATCAGAGAAGATTACATGAGGTAAATTGAAAAAGTGCAAGATGAGGAGCATCAAGGTAGTGAGGATGACCCATAAAATATTCTAAAAATATTATTAAAATTTGACAACTATTTAGAGCATTCTATAGAATTTTTAAAGTTCATAAAGTTTTTTAAAAAAATTATATATATATATATATGATCTAATAATCCATCCATTAGGATTTTAGAAATTGATTCCCTATAAAAAGTTGCTATGGTAGGCAAACTCAAATCCTAGCTTTTTTTCTTTCCTTGATCCCATGCTCACTTAATTAGTATCAGAGGAATCTCATTGGAATGACTTCCGATGATCTAACATGTGTAAATCTATGCAAGAAGCATTGTCAGCAAGATTCAACGAAGCAATAAATTTTTGCCACATCATTATGGTATTGTCTGTGAAAAATCAAGCTAAAGACGTTGCAAAATGCCCAAGGGAGAAAAGAGAAGCCCATTAGGTTTCAACACATGACAATAATAATGTTTCCCCAATGCAAGACTTGCAACTTCCAATTCCAATAACCTGTTAGAGTTTCAAAGCTTGGTTCCCTATAAAAAGTTACTAAGTTATGCAAATCCTAGTCTTTTTCTTCTATATGCTTCAATTTTCTTTCCTTGATCCTATAATAATTTAAGCATCGAAGGCCTTGCTGGGATGACTCTCGACAAGCCCTTTAACATTTATTAATCTATGCAAGAAACATGTTAGTTAGGGCCAATGAAATTGTAAATTTTTGCATATATATAAAGACTTAAGTCTCTCTTTGGTAGGTTAATATGTGAATTAACACCACATACAATTGTCATTAAGATTAAACCTCATTAAGTGATTTAATACATGTTGTATGAAGGAGGATTTAAGTTATCGAATGTGGATTACATGTGTAGAATTCAATAACCTAATTCATTAGCATTAATGGACTATTAATGGGTTATGAGCTTAATGTGGAGATGGTACCTATAGGAATGGACTTGGTATAAGAGGAGAATGATGATTTCAATTTGGGTATGCTGAAATTAGAGCTTCTTCTTCTTCCTCCTTCTCTTCCCTATTGAGACGAAGACTCTAGTTGTCACCTAGCCCCTATAGAAGACCTTCCAATGCATTCGTAAGTACATTTAGCAACAACAATCAAAACAATGATATTAGCTTTGAATTTAGGTTAGACTTTTGGTTTCGTCATTGTTTCAATATGAACTGTAGCTGTAAAGATTGATGATAACTAGATCCTTTTATATGCATCATTTGGTTTTGTTTTGATGCATTGAATTGCTTTTAATTGGTAGGATTAGTTTATCGCAGTCTTTATGACATAAGGATAGATTTCAATGATATGAAGTATATGCATCAATTTTACATTTGATTCCACTTTGGAACAGCGAATCACATATTCATCGAATGTAGGATTGCAAAACCTAGGATTTGACCTAGATTTTGAGTTTTTCGCATTATCTAGCGAAGAACATGAAGAACGGCATGGACATCGTTCTTATGCTAAAAACTCATGTGTAGGAAGCAGATTTTCTAGTCATATGAGCATCAATCGATTGGTGAAAATGAGTGCAAATTTGGGCACATAATAGATCATAATCGATTGGTGGGTTCGATTGATGAACATTAGTCGATTGTTGTAAGGCGCCAGTTGGTTGCTGAGCTCAAAGTTGCAATAGAATGGTTCGTAATCAATTGGTGGATTCAACCAATACATATCAATTGATTGCTATAAGACACCAATTGATTGATGAGCCAAGGTTGCATATAGGAAGCCTTGTAATCGATTGGTGGGTTTGATTGATGAATATCAATCGATTGTTGTAACACACCAATCAATTGTTATGGATGAACTCACGAATAGAAGCCTTCCAACTCAACCGATGAAATCAATTGCTGTGGGGAAATAGATTGTTAATAATGGACAATCGATTGATGTGTTTGAGAATTGACACATAAGGAGTATCAATTGATTGTTATTAAAGGGCAATCGACTAATACCAGTATCAATCGATTGGTAATTGATATAAATCGATTGTTAACTGTATAACTAAGTTTTCTTGTATCTATCTTCACATTTGCTACTTGGTCGAACTAATACTATCGCCAAAGTGAGAATTATTGATATACTTGGGATATATACATAGATGGATGTATATCTATCCTAAAGATGATTGACCCAAAAGAAAATCATTCTTTAGACCAAATATATATTTAAGGAAGCTCGCAAATCAAGTCTAACTTCTTAATCATGAGTGTAGTGTGTTAGCCCACAGGAAGGCACATTGTGTGATCGATTAGAAGTATTGTAAGTGATGCTTGAAAACATAGGCTAACTAAGGAGGCTCATATATAAAGTTAATCATGCACATAATATGTCCGTCGGCCTAAAGGAAGACCTGGCTATGTGATAGATGAAAATAATTATGAGTTGTTTGAAGAGTACTGCTACTAAGTTGCATTTAGTTCGAAGATTTAATGTAATATTGCACTTAGTATCTTAATAAATACCTATACAATTGCATGTTTTGATTGATGCATTTATTTTTATTGCACATCAATAAATATGCATACTCCTAAAATGTTCTAGGAAGAATTGCATGATTTATCTTTAACCTCACCATATCCAACAAGGCTCAGTTTCACCTATACCCCATTACGCACGAGTGTATACGACGGAGTCCATTGAAACAATATTTCATTGTCTCTTAGATAATCTGAAACTCTTGACTTAAGTATTCACCACCTCGATCGGATCGAAGTGTTCTAATACTTTTGTCAAGTTGTTTCTCTACTTCAATTATGAATTCTTTGAACCACTCAAAGACCTCAAATTTGTACTTCAATAAACACAAATACCCCAATCATGGATGATCATCGAAAAAGGGTAATGAAGTAGTTATAACCTTCTCGTGTTTAAGTTAACATTAGACCAGACACATCAGTATGTGTAAGGCCAAGTAACTCTCCCATTAGTTCCCCTTTTCGGAAAAGGTAACTTAATTATCTTGCCATTAAAGCATGATTCACATGTATCGAATGAATATAATTCAAATGATTCCAAACTGCCAACCCCTTGTTTAAAGAGGACGCATCGACTTCTTTCGGAGTCAAATATATAAATGCAACTAATGCTATTAATTTAGTGTTGCAGCTACTACCATACATGGTAATAATGATGTTGATGCTAGAATCTCAAATTGCAAAGCAATTTTTGGGAATCACAAGTAAACTTTCAGATAAGAGAATCTGAGGTATTGAAGTTCTTCTATCATGGCTGAAAATATTGTAATGTATTTCCATATCTAAGTGGTGTTTTTTTATCCTTCCAATTGTATTTAAGATTTTTTTTATCATTTTGTTGTTCAGGATAAAGTGATGGATCCTTCATCTCAACTCAAGCATAAAGATGAGTTGAATATTTCTCAGCATAAAGCTATCCCATCAACAAGAACTGAGGAATCTCCTCTAAGTGTGCTTGCAAACTTTCCTTCAAAATCTTTATTCTCTAAGGCATCTGATCTAAAACCTTCCATTGATTCTGTTGCTAAGTATAGCAAGGGTTTTACTTTTCCCTCCATGCCTTCTTCCTTTACTTCTCAACCACCGCCAACACCTACTATGGCATGACTTTTAATTTAGAAGCTTGTGCCACAAAAAGAATGTGGTATGACTCCTTTGTTTACCTCAGCGTCCATGGGAGCTAATAGAGCTTTATTTTCTTTACCTATGACAAAGGACAATTCTCACTCTTCTACGCTAGAACATGGCACAAGGTATGGAACTATTTTTGTTTTTTGGTTATGTAATTATTGCTAGGGGCAAATTGTAAATGTTATTCTTTGAACAATATATATGTTTCTATCCCAAAATGCATTCCTTTATTCCCTTTTTTGTTTCTTAAAGAAAGTGAAGCAAGCATATGGTTGGACACTAAGATCTAATGGACTAAATTTTTAGTATAGGTCAGAAAATTAAATTAAAATTATCAACTTTTGTTAAACTAAAATAAAACTTATTGTCACTTGTACATAATAAAGTTGGTGAAGAAGTAGATTGGTTCACTCCAACACAAGGAAACAGACTTGATACAACAGCAGAATCGTTTCCAAAGCTTGGTACTGTGGATGTTGTCAAATCAAAGCTACTGTTAACTCTGTTCCCGTATGTTAACTAGAATAGACTTGCTGAAGCAGAATTTTGTGAGGTTGGACTTTCAACTTGAGTTGCACAAGTTCCACCAAATCTAGTAACATTAACACTAGATAAGTTGTTGGCACTATTGTCTAGATACAATAAATCTAACTTATTAGACTTTCATGAAATAAAATTAAAATTGTAGCTTGCATCTAATAATGTTTTTGCAACAAGAGAAGATTAACTTCTACTATCTGGAGGAAGAGTTGATGCAGTAGTAGAACCGACTGCAGAATTGGAAAGACTAATTGCCGCTAAAATAGAGCAACTATCAATGCATCGAAATAGAGACACAACAGTTGATGTAGAGGATTTGCTTCTAAACTTAAAAAGTGTAGTGTTATCATGACCGAAACTATTTGACTTCACTAGTGATTCATTGTGAGGTTTTCCTTCCAAATTTGTATCATTAACTTCATTCAATGGTTGAGATGCCGAAGTGGAAGAAATGATCAAGGATGTAGATCCAAAATCGAGTGTAGGAATGGTGGAAAATATACCTGCTACATATGACGTTGAATTATTGCTTAACTTGGTAGCAAGGAAAGTAATGCTATCAATCATTTCATAAACCGCCACAAGTGGAATAACAGAAGATGGGTAAGACAAATTTAATTAAACCACAAGAAAAACTTCTATAGTGAGAAACACCAAAAAATATTTTAGTTTTTAAAAACACAGTACGTGAAACAAAGGTAGGAAATTTGGCATATTAACTTGTGCATATCTTGTCTATACAAGTATTCCTTGAATTTTCTGACCTATACTAAGAATTTAGTCCATTAGGTCTTAGTGTCCAACCATATTCTTGCTTCACTTTCTTTAAGAAACAAAAAAGGGAATAAAGGAATGCATTTTGGGATAGAAACATATATATTGTTCAAAGAATAACATTTACAATTTGCCCCTAGCAATAATTACATAACCAAAAAACAAAAATAGTTCCATACCTTGTGCCATGTTCTAGCGTAGAAGAGTGAGAATTGTCCTTTGTCATAGGTAAAGAAAATAAAGCTCTATTAGCTCCCATGGACGCTGAGGTAAACAAAGGAGTCATACCACGTTCTTTTTGTGTCACAAGCTTCTGAATTAAAAGTCATGTCATAGTAGGTGTTGGCGGTTGTTGAGAAGTAAAGGAAGAAGGCATGGAGAGAAAAGTAAAACCCTTTCTATACTCAGCAACAGAATCAATGAAAGGCTTTAGATCAGATGCCTTAGAGAATAAAGATGTTGAAGGAAAGTTTGCAAGCACACTTAGAGGAGATCCCTCTGTTCTTGTTGATAGGATAGCTTTATGTTGAGAAATATTCAACTCGCCTTCATGCTTGAGTTGAGATGAAGGATCCATCACTTTATCCTGAACAACAAAATGATGAAAAAAATCTTAAATACAATTGGAAGGATAAAAAAACACCACTTATATATGGAAATACATTACAATATTTTCAGCCATGATAGAAGAACTTCAATACCTCATATTCTCTTATCTGAAAAGCTTACTTGTGATTCCCAAAAATTGCTTTGCAATTTGAGATTCCAGCATCAACATCATTATTAACATGTATGGTAATAGTTGCAACACTAAATTAATATCATTAGCTGCATTTATATATTTGACTCTGAAAGAAGTTGATGGGACGAAGATACATGTGAATCATGCTTTAATGGCAAGATAATTAAGTTACCTTTTTCTGAAAGGGGAACTAATGGGAGAGTTACTTGGCCTTACACATACCGATGTGTCTGGTCTAATGTTAACTTAAATACGAGAATGTTATAACTACTGCATTACCCTTTTTCGATGATCATTCATGATTGGGGTATTTGTGTTTATTGAAGTACAAATCTGAGGTCTTTGAGTGGTTCAAAGAATTCAGAATTGAAGAGAGAAAACAACTTGACAAAAGTATTAGAACACTTCGATCTAATCGAGGTGGTGAATACTTAAGTCAAGAGTTTCAGATTATCTAAGAGACAATGAAATATTGTTTCAATGGACTCCGTCGTATACACCCGTGCGTAATGGGGTATAGGTGAAACTGAGCCTTGTTGGATATGGTGAGGTTAAAGATAAATCATGCAATTCTTCCTATAACATTTTAGGAGTATGCATATTTATTAAGTGCAATAAAAATAAATGCATCAATCAAAACATGCCGTTGTATAGGCATTTATTAAGATATTAAGTGCAATATTACATTAAATCTTCGGGCTAAATGCAACTTAGTAGCAGTACTCTTCAAACAATTCATAATTATTTTCATCTATCACATAGCCAGATCTTCATTTAGGCCGACGGACATATTATGTGCATGATTAACTTTATATATGAGCCTCCTTAGTTAGCCTATGTTTTCAAGCATCACTTACAATACTTCTAATCAATCACACAATGTGCCTTCCTGTGGGCTAACACACTACACTCATGATTAAGAAGTTAGACTTGATTTGCGAGCTTCCTTAAATATATATTTGGTCTAAAGAATGATTTTCTTTTGGGTCAATCATCTTTAGGATAAATATACATCCATCTATGTATATATCCCAAGTATATCAATAATTCTCACTTTGGCGATAGTATTAGTTCGACCAAGTAGCAAATGTGAAGATAGATACAAGAAAACTTAGTTATACAGTTAACAATCGATTTATATCAATTACCAATCGATTGATACTGGTATTAGTCGATTGCCCTTTAATAACAATCAATTGATACTCCTTATGTGTCAATTCTCAAACACATCAATCGATTGTCCATTATTAACAATCTATTTCCCCACAGCAATTGATTTCATCGGTTGAGTTGGAAGGCTTCTATTCGTGAGTTCATCCATAACAATTGATTGGTGTGTTACAACAATCGATTGATATTCATCAATCAAACCCACCAATCGATTACAAGGCTTCCTATATGCAACCTTGGCTCATCAATCAATTGGTGTCTTATAGCAATCAATTGATATGTATTGGTTGAATCCACCAATTGATTACGAACCATTCTATTGCAACTTTGAGCTCAGCAACCAACTGGCGCCTTACAACAATCGACTAATGTTCATCAATCGAACCCACCAATCGATTATGATCTATTATGTGCCCAAATTTGCACTCATTTTCACCAATCGATTGATGCTCATATGACTAGAAAATCTGCTTCCTACACATGAGTTTTTAGCATAAGAACGATGTCCATGCCGTTCTTCATGTTCTTCGCTAGATAATGCGAAAAACTCAAAATCTAGGTCAAATCCTAGGTTTTGCAATCCTACATTCGATGAATATGTGATTCGCTGTTCCAAAGTGGAATCAAATGTAAAATTGATGCATATACTTCATATCATTGAAATCTATCCTTATGTCATAAAGACTGCGATAAACTAATCCTACCAATTAAAAGCAATTCAATGCATCAAAACAAAACCAAATGATGCATATAAAAGGATCTAGTTATCATCAATCTTTACAGCTACAGTTCATATTGAAACAATGACGAAACCAAAAGTCTAACCTAAATTCAAAGCTAATATCATTGTTTTGATTGTTGTTGCTAAATGTACTTACGAATGCATTGGAAGGTCTTCTATAGGGGCTAGGTGACAACTAGAGTCTTCGTCTCAATAGGGAAGAGAAGGAGGAAGAAGAAGAAGCTCTAATTTCAGCATACCCAAATTGAAATCATCATTCTCCTCTTATACCAAGTCCATTCCTATAGGTACCATCTCCACATTAAGCTCATAACCCATTAATAGTCCATTAATGCTAATGAATTAGGTTATTGAATTCTACACATGTAATCCACATTCGATAACTTAAATCCTCCTTCATACAACATGTATTAAATCACTTAATGAGGTTTAATCTTAATGACAATTGTATGTGGTGTTAATTCACATATTAACCTACCAAAGAGAGACTTAAGTCTTTATATATATGCAAAAATTTACAATTTCATTGGCCCTAACTAACATGTTTCTTGCATAGATTAATAAATGTTAAAGGGCTTGTCGAGAGTCATCCCAGCAAGGCCTTCGATGCTTAAATTATTATAGGATCAAGGAAAGAAAATTGAAGCATATAGAAGAAAAAGACTAGGATTTGCATAACTTAGTAACTTTTTATAGGGAACCAAGCTTTGAAACTCTAACAGGTTATTGGAATTGGAAGTTGCAAGTCTTGCATTGGGGAAACATTATTATTGTCATGTGTTGAAACCTAATGGGCTTCTCTTTTCTCCCTTGGGCATTTTGCAACGTCTTTAGCTTGATTTTTCACAGACAATACCATAATGATGTGGCAAAAATTTATTGCTTCGTTGAATCTTGCTGACAATGCTTCTTGCATAGATTTACACATGTTAGATCATCGGAAGTCATTCCAATGAGATTCCTCTGATACTAATTAAGTGAGCATGGGATCAAGGAAAGAAAAAAAAAAAAATGCTAGGATTTGAGTTTGCCTACCATAGCAACTTTTTATAGGGAATCAATTTCTAAAATCCTAATGGATGGATTATTAGATCATATATATATATATATAATTTTTTTAAAAAACTTTATAAACTTTAAAAATTCTATAGAATGCTCTAAATAGTTGTCAAATTTTAATAATATTTTTAAAATATTTTATGGGTCATCCTCACTACCTTGATGCTCCTCATCTTGCACTTTTTCAATTTGCCTCATGTAATCTTCTCTGATCTCTATGGATCTTGAACAATTGAACAACAAACTTGGCCATTGCTCTAGCACTTGCTTCTCATCCTATAGTCTCTCGGATATCTCATACCATTCTTTTTTTAATCTCTTCATACCTCCAAACCATATAGTGTGTCATCTTAATCACGTCAAGCCATCAACTGTACTAAGTTTTCCAAGTTTCATATATATTCTTGCAAGTCTCTATACAGTTAAACACATATATCAAATAGACAATAAAGTCTAATTTAAACTCTTTATTCAAATATTAAAACCCAATATCACACTAAATCATTTGAAGCAAAATTGCACCAACAATAATAGATCAATAGTGAATTTTCAATTTAATGTATATATATTAAGGTATCTTACCCAAAATTTCACCCATATCACAAAGACATATATAAAGATTTCTAAGGTTCAACAAAGTGAAATTTCACCACATCAAACTTACTAAAATACCTATCCAAACTAGTTCCAACTTGAATACCAGAACCAAGCAACCTTTGATTTGGTCGATCGAAACGAACCTTTTTGGTTTCAAAGTTTCACACACTTCAAAGTCATATTATATGTGTTCAATCTAAACGATGAAGTTTGCACTAATAAAAACACAAAAGACTCGAGGCAATTAAAATTTTAACACTCCACTAAATTATAATATCTAGGTGATCAGATTCTTACGTACCCAATTAATCATGAAGGTGGACAATCTTTTCTTAATTTACCCATCAAATAAATCTAAAAACGCAAAAGGATCCTCGCCCAACAGTCAACGTAACAACAATAACAATCGATCAATTTTTATCCTACAAGGTGAGGTTGGATGTATAGATCATTCTATGTCATTGGACTATATCTCCTATTATATCAACATCTATACTTAAATAAATTTTATCTTATTTTATTATTACTAATCCAGTCTTTTTTTATCTTCTTCTTCCTTGTTTGATGTGTGTATTTGTCATAGTTTCACATCACCTAATTGAAATATTTATTGATCGTCTAAGTACATATCTGTACCATCATAAATGTATCTCTCATTTCTCTCAATAGATACAACTTCAACTTTTTCTCTATTACTGTCATTTTTTATTTTGTCTATCCTCGTATATCCACACATCCATCTTAACTCCTCATCTTTACAACTTTCATTTTTTGCTTATGTGTTTGAGTTATAACCAACATTCAACGTCATATAATATAATAGGTCTAATCTCTATTTTGTAGAATTTCCTTTTAAATTTTAGATGTACTTTATGATCATATAAAACACTCAATACTTTCCTTCATTTTAACTATCTTATTTATATTCTATCTGAGATATCTCTCTCAATCTCTCTCGTCTTGTAAAAATAATCATAAATACTTAAAATCCTCAATTTCAAATAATTCATCATTTTTTAACTTAACAATTATTTCATTAAGTCTAATATTGCTAAACTTAAATTTTATATATTTTATCTTTATTCTATTAAATTTAAAATATTTTACTTCTAGTATTTTCTCTCAAAATTCTAATTTAATATTTACTCATTCACATATCTCATCTTCTAAAATAATATTATTTATAAATAATATACATCACGATAATACACCAACAATTAATGTTTTAGATTTTTTTTTTATTGAAAGAAAATGTCTTATAATATACTATAGTTGATATTTGAATTATAAGTGTTTGATTAATATATTAAATGTTGCATCATGTTTTTAAGCTTAAATTGTATTTTAAATAGAGTGAAACCCACTAATTTATTAAGTTTTATACTTTAATTTTAAAATTTAAAATAAATAAATAAATTTTCTCCTCACAGGTCAACCCAAGCCCGCCGTGGGCCAACCCACGCAGGTCGCGGGCCTAGGCGGGCCAACTCGCAACCCATCTTAAAATGGGTTGATAAAATTTCAACCCAATCCGTTAAATTACTTGGCGGGATGGGACAGGGCCTACAACGGCTATATATATAGGACCGTTAGAGTGACGGACCAAAGTACGATTTAAGTGATAGACTAAGCCTTCGCTAATATAACTCATTCTTGTCTCATCCTCGCGCAGGCAAGTGAAATGTCCAGTTCACCGTTATAAACATAAATATTATTTTTTAAAAATAATGTAATGTTTTTATACAAATTTGAAATACAAATATTTTTCTTCTCGACGGCCATCCTCACCGTCAATTCGAGGATGGACTGTCTGCATCCCACCGTCTCCTTCATCGACGCTCTGCTATGCAAAGTGAAAAGACAAAGGATCCGAGGAAATGCATGCTTCGCTTTCCTCACGCTCCTTTCTCACTGCGTCGTCATCGTTTCGATGGGAGGCTTCGGTCGGTGCTCCCGCTCGCCGCTCTGCTGATCCCTAGCGGCTGCTAAATCCTGTGAGTTTTCCTTCCCATTCTTTCGCTTTCTTCTGGGGTTGGTCGCTTATTCATGGTCGGATCTTGGCTCCCGATGCTTTTTTGGTGATCTGAGGTCGGGGGCCGTGATTTTGTTCTACTGGATTCTGGATTTGTATGACACTTGCGGTATTTTTGGTTTAGGTATCTGGAGTTGGGGTTTTGAAGCTCGAAATTGACTGTTCAGGTTCTTGTGTGGTTTCTAGGGTTTCGCAAGTTATAATAGGGACCCTAGTGGTTGTGTTTATTTTAGGGGCTTTCGTGTTTGTTCTTTCCTCAGTTGAATATTACTTGCCTTTTGCATTGGCTTGTCTTGGGAGTCTGTGTTTCAGGGTTTAAGGTACGGTGACCTTTTCGGGTGATGCCTATGAGGGAGACGGTTCGTGAGAAGTGTTGGGAGAAATTGATGATCTGTGTAAGTTGAGTCTCACGAGAAAGCAACTCTAGGTTGTCTAGCGTTAGAATTTTTTTTTTATTTACCAAGTGTAGTCTATTCCAGCATGTTTTTTTGTTCCTTCATCTGTTCTGTGAATGAATTTGAATTAGCTGCAGTTGGAATTTGTCAAAAATGGATGCTTAGGAACCATTTGCATCCAGTGATATCGTTAGTTGGAACATAATGGTTGATAATGAGATAATTAGAACACCTACTTTGCTGATATTATTTGTATACTTGAGTGATATTCTTGAGAGAAATGGAAATTTTCATCTTAAAAATGTTAGTAGAAACAGAGGGCAAAGACCAACTTGATATTTTGTTTATTCTTTCTGAGGTATCAGATTTCAAAAGCTTTCTGCAATGATGCATGAGGGTCTTTGATTCTTAAATGACCTAGCAGTTTATGTCTTGAGCTTCTATTGTTGACCATCTAAAATTATGCTGTTGTTTATTGTGTGCTTACCAGTAACAACCAAAGCAAGACCATGAATTTTAATTTAAATTCAAGTTTGGTTTTTATTCTGTTTCCTTCAGTGTTCCTACTCCAAAGGTGATAGATATTTTTCTTTTCCACGTGGTTCTTTTATTTTCAACTCTTTCCTTCTGTTGTCTGTCAGCACATCAATTTTGGTGGTCTAAAGGTATTTGATCCTTATTATGCACATCCATTCAAGTTAAACAATCTTAACCTAAAATGATTTTTCCTCTCTCTGTTCCTATCCTCAATTTTTGGAAGTTGTTATGCTTTTGGCATATCATGTGTTGATGCTAGACTTTTGTATACAAATATTTAGTGTTGAGAAATGAAAAGGAATTACATTTGACATTTGATGCAAGTAGTTGCCTTAAAAATAGGGGTGTAAACAAGCCAAGCCGCTTGTGAGCTATTTGAGTCTCGGTTAGAAAAAAAATCATTTGATTAAGTTAATGAACCGAGCTCGAGCTTGATTTCGAGCTCGAAAATATTATCGAGTCTAGCTCGAGCTTAACACTCAACAGTATTTGATTTATGAGCTTGCGAACATGTTTATTTAGAGGCTCACGAACGTGTTTGTTAAAGGGACTCGTGAACATGCTTGTTAAGAGACTCGTTTATCATATATATATTATATGAATTATAAATATTATATATTAACGAGTTTGAACTAAGCTCGTTTAACTTCTAAATGAGTCATTTTCGAACCGAGCTCAAGCTGTTCATGAACTATTTAATTCCATTACGAGCCGAACTCGAGCTTAAGAATTAAAACTTGAATCAAACTCGAGCCGAGGTCGAGCTTAGGGAAAACGAACCGAACTCGAGCTCCAACCTCTTAATGTTCGGCTCGGCTCGATTTGATTACACCCCAACTTAAAGTAGGTGACTAACTTTAGATCTTGCCATGTGATTGCTACAACTCTCCCCATGAACATTAAAACACTTTAGCATCAGTATTCTGTGGGTTATCATAACATAACAAACTGTAGCTGCCTTGAAATAGTAGAATAATTTCAGATTTTGCCATGTGATTGCTACAACTCTCCCTATGAACATTAAAACACTTTAGCATTAGTATTCTGTGAGTTATCATAATTTGACTCATTTTCCTCCTAGATACCTATGAGTCTATGACTGTTGATCACATGCTACTAAGGGTTAGAACTATAATAGGCAGTCAAGTAAATAAAGAAGGTAAACTCAGCCTCATTATTCCAGATATATGCTTTCTGGTTCAATGTTGTGTAACATCTGATTCTTATAGTTAAAAAAAAAAGAGACTTGAGCTTTTTTGATAACCAAACTTCTGCAAAATATGAAATTTGGTAAGCGGCATATTGCATTATTGCAACAGGA
>NC_133867.1:10695889-10699319 GCF_044706935.1 Curcuma longa | reverse complement strand
TACATGCTAGTGGAGTGAGGGGAAAGAGTATCAAGAAGAAAAAACAGAAAAAAGCCACCATATCTTTGTATGACCATTGATATTTTTGTTAATCCTTTAGCCAAAAAGAACCTCCCCATAGGTGGGAGCATAATGAGTAAAATAGGTGACTGATTCCCTGGATTGACAAGAACCAAGTAAGCAATCGCTTGTATATCTTGATATCTTAAGCATTATAGACGCAGGCCAACGATCAGTCCAATGATTGTGTTCTCTAACCGTTCTTTTTTTTGTCTTTGGCTACCTATGGTAGTCTGATAGTGTCATATTTTCAGGTTGTATTTTGTCCCAACTATTTGAGATCAACTACATAAATCATATTCCTCCATTGAAGTCTCATATAGTATCAATTACGTTAATCGATTTGCCTATCAGATTTAAGGCTAAAGCTCTAATAATTTAAAATCTATTCATCCACACCTGTTATAAATACCTATTTATGCTCCTCAACCTGGCAAAGCAATCAGTGTGCGTGAATTTCCTATCCTTGCAAATTCCATAGGAGGGCCTATTTTTGGCATAACATCTCAAAAGTGTTGGCATTGTCAACCCCAGCTAATCCCTAGTTCTTCACGAGACCAAATCATACAGCAGATAACTACTTGAAAATAACTACAATCAAATGAACAGAGGAATAAGATCAGATTTCAATCTGACTTTGGCTCAAAATTACAGATATAGAAGATATAATAAATACATAAATGGAAGTTGCAAACATCAGGTTGGTCATCAACAACAAGACACTAAAAATAATAAAGAGGATGAAGACATTGGAGAAGTATATGAATAACATATATGCAACGAAACCCCCATCTAAGTACCTTTTGTGGTTAAACTTATTTTTGTGGAAGGTTGCAAAAGAGATTTTAAGAGAATAGATATGTGATGGATTCTTGTCTATGCAAGTATATTAGCACCAACCTGCATGCATAATCGGGCTACCTGATTAAACTTACCTTCAAACCTAAGGAGAAGATGACAGCCCAAATATATATTTGTTATACAAGTATAAATAAAATCCAACAGCCACCTAATGGCTTGATTCTTGAATAGCCCATCTGATAGAAGTGTACTAGCTCTATTTTTATTCATTATGTATATGTTAAGACTTGATTTTTTTTTAAGAAGTGTACTACCTCTATTTTTATTCACTATGTATACGTTAAGATTAATTAGAAAATTTATTTAGGTTTAGTCATAGATGGAAATGACACATTTGTTGTTGCAACAATGATTTCTCCTGATTAGGTATACCTATAATGTCTTGATGGTTTGACAATATGATTTAAATTAGTTGCTTGTATTCCATTGCCTATGAAATGTGCAAATTGTTCACGTGATTTGGAGATTAAGGTAATCAAGATTGGATAATGGACTTCTGAATAATCGACTTTTTGGATCGAATGTGGAGTTGCGAGGAACTTCAAACTCGTGAATGCTCATCAAGCTTAAAAATAAAACCTCAAAACCCTAGCGTTTGATTGTTGTAAGATTAGTTTTCTTTTAGATAAATGATTGCAATGATATGATTTAGCTTCTAAATAAAATTTGTTAGGGTACTTCATTTTCATTCTATGCTTTAAAAGATGTTAAGGGCTGTCTTTAGGGTCAACCCTAAACTTATGGATGGTGACCAACTGTGACAAACTTTAGGTCCATCTTCATTTGAAGGTGAGTAAACCAAATTTAAATGTTGCTCGACTAAGGTCCTATTCAGGAATTTTGGGTCAACCAAAAATAAATTGTGTGGGGAATCATAATTTTGTAACCATATATAAGCTGAAAATATTCCATAAATTTTAGAATATCATAGTGTAACTAGTTTTTTTTAGAAAAGTCTGATTACTAATTTTAGATAAGTCTCTTTAGAAAAGTTTGTTAAATTTTTTGAGATTTTTATTGTGAACATTATTTTATGAAGAATAAGTCATTTTAACAATCTATGAAAAGGTGTTAGGATCCTATGTACGAGACAAATTTTTAATTAATATAATTTCCAATTTTCAACAGGGTATATCAGCCAAATTCGATGATTTGGTTCTAGTTCTAGTATTAGTTATCCTTTAATTCACATTCATCCTCAAGCTTCAACATCGTCCTCATCCACAAATCATTTGCACTTCCATATTTGGTTTGGTTCCCTCTCACCTTATTCTTTCCTAACAAATAAGAAGTTAATTCATTCCTTTTCTTTCTTTCATATGCTATAATTTATCATATTCAATTCTCTCTTTATCTTTGTATCCTCTTATCTTATTTTCATTTGCTCTAGTCCTTTTTGCCTATATCTTTTTATTATCATTCCCTTGTCTTATTTGACTTTCTTTTCCTTTCTAATGTCACCTCTTAACCCTATTATACTTCTAATTAGTGTGTAAAAAACCAAAAAAGGTAAAAAAGCATAAAAAAATCTTCTAAAATTTCATCTCCATCCTCGACTTGAGAAATAACTCAGCTACATAAATCTCCTTACCAATGAATGCAATATCTTTTCTACCCATTAAAGGTTAACAATGATAACTATTTGCTTTGGGAAATGCAGTTTCTCTTATTGCTTCATGTCCATGATAACTTCTTTTAATTTTTTATTTTCTTCTTTATGTTTTTATCTTTAACTATCTTGGTCCTTTTTAGGTTTTCTGTTTTTGTTACTTTTTTTCATCTTTGTTTTTGATTTTTTTGATTTTTTGTTTATCTCTATATTCTTTCTCCCCATCACTTTCATGTTTTAAAATTTGTTTTTTGTATTCTTCTCAATTATAGCTTTTATCCTTTTTCCTCTTCTTTTATATTTTTCTTCTTTTCCTTGTGGCACCTTTAATCAAAACCCTAATCCAATAATCTTGTAATTCACCTTCTTTTCTCTTCGCCTTGTCTCATGATCACCACATCATTTCCTCCACCACATCTTTTGCACTCTATTGCATCTTTATAGTATTCCTTTTACCACCATAATTACTTTCCTATTTCATCTTTTTATTAATTTTCTTTGTTAGCCTTCATAGCTGGACTTTTCCCTTTTACTTGGGTTTCTTTTGATTTTTTTTTACCAATTTATTCTTTTACCAGTTTTACAGATGGATTTTTTTTTTGTTTACTCGGCCATCATAATTCCATTTTTTATTTTACCAACCTTTGTAACTAGATTCTTTTCCAATTCCTCCATAACTGAATTTTTCCCTCCTTGCTCTGGATTTTTCCCTTTTGCTCGACCTTATTGTTAATTTTTCCTTTTACTAGCCTTCATAATTGGATTTTTCTCTTTTACTTGGCCTTCATTGTTGATTTTTTTTATCGATTTCATATAGCCTTTATAGGATGGATTTTTTTTCTTTTGCTTAGCTTTCATTGTCAATTTTTTCTTTTACTAACCTTCATAAGCTAGATTCTT
>NC_133867.1:10693276-10695807 GCF_044706935.1 Curcuma longa | reverse complement strand
TCACAAGAATAGGTACATGCTAGTGGAGTGAGGGGAAAGAGTATCAAGAAGAAAAAACAGAAAAAGGCCACCATATCTTTGTATGACCATTGATATTTTTGTTAATCCTTTAGCCAAAAAGAACCTCCCCATAGGTGGGAGCATAATGAGTAAAATAGGTGACAAGCAATCGCTTGTATATCTTGATATCTTAAGCATACCATATATATTCACCCTCTAAGTACACTACATCAATCCAACAAGATGCTCCCTCTAAACTTGATACAAAGTTAGGTTTTACCATAAAGTTTAGAGTTTATTTCAATCCTCTTTGAGGGAGGTTGGGGATTCTTGTGCGATGAAGTAGCCTTCCTCTCAATCTCTCTCTCCTAAATATGTTGAAGAATTTGACCATCCTCCAACTGCTTCTGCTGGAAAGATGCTGAAAAAATTTGACCATCCTCTAACTGCTTGTGCTGGAAAGATGCTGAAAAAATTGACCATCCTCCACTATGCACTAGACGAGAAGCATGCTATCAAGGGTTATGGTTGCCACCTCAAAGTATCAAAGGATCCAAAATGTTGTATTTGTAGGTCATCTAAAGGAGTTGCCGCCCACAACACTTGTGTCCCCACTATAACAATGTGGCAAAAATTGCCATGCAAAACCTTCTTCATCCTCAAGGCGCAATCATCCATGTCAAGAGTTTGGGGTTTAATCTCATAGTGTGGGAGGCTTTGCTCACCTTTGACCTCAATTGCTTCCTTCTAGGCAACACAAGGTGCAAGGTACAGCCAGCTAGGAAGATTTTGAGTTCATCTCATCAAGTGAGGCAACTAGTGTTTACAAGAATCTTGTAAGGATGGTGTTCGTGCATAATTGACAATGCAAGCCTCCAAAATGGTGTTTGCTTGAAGAAGCAGAGCTCGACATGGAGTTTAACAAGAGTTGGCACTCCCAAGGTCATGTGGTCCAATTATTTCATGTGTGTTTGCGCTTACGACTAAACCTATGTTTCAGCACAAATTATAACTATGCCAATAGCATAACAAAAAACAAAAAATATAAGGAAAAATGAAGCAACATAAAAGAGGGACCTACCGACATTAAATAAAATAACAGTTTAAAAAGATTTCAAACTTTTATTGTTAATCATTTTCATTTGAAGTCCTCTTCCTCCCTCAACTTCCTATCAAGTTGAAGTATTAATAGGAGCCAAATTTCATAGTTAATTTTATAGTCTTCTATTTGTCTTGTGTGCATAATTTAAAAAAGAGATTACACAATTTTTACCTTTCACAATATCTCTAGTCTTTCAGAATTCATGTTCTTCATGCGAGAGGCAAAGCAATTGAAAGCTTACTCTTCTTTCTAAAATTCTCCCTTTAAGAGACACTATTGGAACCATAATCTCACTTAAGTTTGCAATCTTTTTTTAGCATTCTCTCACTATAATTGATGTAAACACTTACTCTATCATCTCTCTAAAATTTACTTAATGTCTATAGGAGTAATGTCAAACTTCACTCAGTTTTTCCTAACATTAACCTCTTGCATCAAGACAAACATTGAAACTCTAATCTATCAATCATTATTTGCAATCCTTAACAATTTATTTCTCCACATGAATGAATTTGAAATCCTCTAATAAATTCAACTGTGGAGAGTTAAAGATTATACTAAATGAAGTTATGTTCTTTTGAAGATTATATGATTTATATGTCCAACAAAGACTGGTTGTCAATTCTTTAAACATTGGTCTAAGTGTCATGTTACTAAGGTTATCAATTGGTCACAAATGTCTTTTTATTTTATTTTTTTTAAGTTGTAGGAATTTTCTATATTGTGTAATAAGTTGAATATGAATAGTGCACCTACTCTATCTTTAGGAGACTTTAGGATGGCAATGGATTTTTTTTTTTTTTTTTGATATCTTTGACTACTTGACCCACTTAAACGAGATTTGGTACTGCTAATGGGTCCAAGTGAAGTAGTAGATGCTCATGATGGGTATTGGATGGATTTAAGTTTAATGACTTGTGTACAGGTACCCAAGCAAATTAATTAATTTTATAATAAATCAACACATTCCTAAAGTTTTTATTTTATTTTTTTGTTCTTTAATTGCATTTAAGGTCAGATTGAGTTCTAGATACTATTTGCTCGCACACGCCTAATGTAATCGGATTGGGATATGCATCATAGCATTATAGGATGGATACAAGTAGAGGAACATGCACACATGACGGGTATATGACGTTTATAACATAGAAGTGTTAAGAGGTCTTAGATGGATATTGGTATAGGTATGGATAGGTGCAAATTTTGCAAGCAACCTACCTATGCCAACTTTTAAGAGATATTAGAGTCACAATTATATGTGTTCTGTGTTTACTCCCACATGAGATATTTAGTTAGCTCTATTATATATAGTGTAATAGCTCTCTCTTATGAAAATAAGAAATATCTTCCGTTCAACCGCATACACTAAATGCATCGTGAGTTTTGATGGCATTCAATGTTGAAATATATATTCCATAGTTTTTGACAT
>NC_133867.1:10688143-10693176 GCF_044706935.1 Curcuma longa | reverse complement strand
ACATTTATGTTACTCATAAATGCTTGATTAACTCTGATTAGAGCATGATTATTGAAAGCACTTATTGTGATATTATATATGTTGTATTAAAGACCTAACTTAAATGATTTTTACTAAACATCAAAAAGGGGAGATTATTGGGGCAATTGTGCCCCAAGCGATTTGAATTTTAATGTTTGACTAAATCAGTTTAAGTTAGACAATGTTTGTTGATCTAACATGTGTGACTTGAGTTCACAGGAAAGTCCAGGAATGGAGTCTTGGCATTTGGTGAAGTCCCGGAGGCACAACCTCTTGGCAAAGGTGAAGTCCCGGAGGCGAGGCCTCTTGGCAAGAGAAGACTTAGCACGATAAAGTTGAGGGAAACGTCTCAAGCGAGTGCACGAGGCTTGTGGAAGGCGTTTGAAGACTTCTGTCAAGGCTAAGGGTTAAAAAAGAAGCTGAAAAAGGGAGTTTTCAGCTTAGGCAGTCGACTGGCCCTGCCAGTAGTCGACTGGGGTTGATCCGAAGAACACACAGCCAAGAATAGAAAGATCAGTCGAGTGGACAGTCGACTGGCGTTGGAGCAGTTGACTGGTAGACTACCGTTGAGTGACAACTGGTAAATTAAATGCATATTTAATTGTCATTGAAGCCCATCAGTCGATTGGCCATAGGAGCAGTCAACTGGTGCACTGAATTTTATAAAAAGAGCGGTCAACGTCGCAGAGCACATATATCTAATTCTCTCATCTTCTTGATTACTTTGTTACATTGTAAAAGCTCTTTCTCTTCCTCCAAAACTTCACTACAAATCTTGTATGAGGAAGAAACCCTATTGTGAAGGTTTCTCCGCCTTCGAAGCGTGCTTCGAGAAGGAGGTTGTTTTCATAGTGGAATCATCAGCTACGTGTGTGGATCCTTGGATTAGTTACCTCGTTAAGGTGGATACCAAGTAAATCGAACTGGGTTAGTGTTTGTTTCTTTGTGCTTTATTATTATTACTTTGCTTCTGCTAACAATCTCGCAGAGAAAGATCGAAAAACGTTATTCACCCCCTCTAGCAAACGCCTCAATCCCAACACTGGTATCCTACTCTCTATCACTGAGTACCTAATTAAGGACTTCTTCCTAGCAATCAATAACCGTTAGTTATCTTTCATGAGAATTCATTACAGTATAAGAATCTCCTCAGAAAGTCCGGCAATCAGACTTCGTCAGGACCTTTCAAAATAATCATGACTCCTCTAATGTTACGACTGCTAGTCCAAAATAATACCTAGATAGCCTAGTTCTATAGCTCTCCCACTGTCACCGGACACTCCAGTAATATTACTGGTATTCTACTCTCTGTCACCAAGTACCCAATTAAGGACCTCTTCCTAGCAATCAATAACCGTTAGTTATCTCTCATGAGAATTCATTACAGTATAAGAATCTCCTCGGAAAGTCTGGTTAAAGGTTCACCTTCTGTCACAAGGCACCCCGGTCATACGATCCTAAGATTTCCATTAAACTACAACTCACCCTCATCCATATGAAATCAAACCATCACAAGCATATCATCAAATAAATGTAAGACACAAATCCATATAGCAAAGCATAATCAAATCCTTGAACATGACAAATAGCAAATCCATAGATACAATCATTCATTTACATCTCGATTCCTCCTACATCCTAGAATCTAGAAGTCTACTCCATGACGGAGAACATACAATACAAAGAAGAGGTAAAGTAGTTCATCTTGCTTCGAAATCTAGAAGAGAAAAAGGGCAAAACACTATTCAATGGGGTATTGTCTTCCTAGTCTTGCAGTCTCCTCATCAACGGTGGATGGAAACGATGGAGCAATCCTCAACGGATGGATGGATCGCTAAAATCTTCTTCGGATAGCGGCACAGTGTCCTTGATTCAACTCTAAAAGTTGTCCCCCCTTTTTCAGGGTTTAATGAGAAGTATTTATATGCCCTCGGACGCCACATGACCGTGCCTCAAGACACGGCCCAGGAAGCATGCCCCTGTCTTTTCGTCATACGACCGTGCCTATTAGGCATAACCTCAAAAAAATCTGGCTCTAAAAAATAGACACGGTCTTGCCTTGTAGGCATGGCCCGTGGCTGGCTTCACTCTAGAAAGAGGCACGGCTCCAACCACTTGTGCCTCTGGTACTGGGACATGGCCATGCCTTGTAGGCACGACCCGTGTTCTAGTTAACTCTGGATTGAAGACACGGTCGTGCTTTGTGGCACAACCTGAAACAGCTAGTCTTCTATAGGGTTGGCACGGCCGTGTCTCACGGACACGGCTGCTGGCTTGGCTCGGATGAGTGAAGCACGGTTGTGCCTTGTAAGCATGGCCTTGCTTTACCTTTTTTTATTCTTTCTCCGTTTCGCCTTATTTTGTTCTAAATTTCATTCTACAAATGCACAAATACGAGAGCAGACCTCCGAACTAGGAAATAGAGAAAATATACCTAATGCACAAATAAAGGATGTGATAAATACAGAATAACATCATGAAATATATAAAGATGTGCAATAAAAGTAATAAAAGTGTATGTATACCCTACGCACATCAGCTCCTAAGTCCAGGGGTCGACCTAGTTGTTCATCCACTAAATTGAAAGAGTTACGACTAAGAAATTAAGTATTGAGAGATCGGATCACAGCCTTAGAGCAGTCGATTGATGATCGGGTTAGGATTGCAGTAGTACAGTTAGAGTAGTCAATGGATAATCGGATCAAGATAGTGATAGGCTTCCGCAAGTATACGGTTGTTGTCAAGTAATAAAAAGATATCGAACCACAGGGACTGTGTATTAGCTATAGTGATGTCACTAAGATAGTTGTCTAGACTCTAAAGGAAACGATTGAGTTGAGGATTGTTGGTTGTGTATGTGACAGAGAAAGAGAAATTGGCTTGGGGTTTATGGATGAGATGGATAAGTTTAGGATTTCGGTTTCACATCAATGCTAGGTGAAGTCCCTAATTCATGTTCATTCCCTTACTCTCAATGTTCACCACCTTGTAGGGATTCTAACCAAAATACCAACTCGACCTCGTCAGGCTTTGTTGGCATAAATCAATGGTGTTCTAATGTTACTAATGTCGATTTGAGATGATTCTAGATAGCCTGGTTCAAGGCTTTCCTGTGTCATGCAGGCACCCCAGAATACTACTAGATTCCTACCCCCTGTCACAGGGTATCCCTTTAGAGACCTCTCGGTTTGAGAGGATTCTAGATAGCCTGGTTCAAGGCTTTCCTATGTCATACAGGCGCCCCAGAATACTACTAGATTTACCCCCTGTCACAGGGTATCCCTTTAGAGACCTCTCTCCAACAATGAGTAACCGTTAGTTATCCTTTATGGGGGTTTACCACTATGTAGGAATCACCTCGAAAGGTCCGGTTAAGACTCTCCTCTTGTCACAAGGCGTCCCGGGTATACGATCCTAGGATCTTCCCACATATTGATCTACCCCTCATAATCATGCATATGCACTCATTCAGACATTTCAACAAACACATTTAAGGCACAATACACATGAAACAAAGGTAAACATCTCATTGAATAGGGTTAATGACATAAACTAGTTCATACATCACCATCATTACATAGATGTTCATCCTAGATCCTAAACTCAACGATCTACTCCATTACAAGAAGTTTACAAGAGGAATACATGAAAATAGTCATCCACAAGAAAAGGGAAGACTTATCTTTGAAGCGTGGTCACCCTCTTGAAGATCTTCTTGTTCCGGTGTAGGATGGACTGATGGAGATGAATGGCGAGGTGGATCGGCGAAGGATGGAGCGTTTAGGGCCTCCCCTAGAGAGGGGGAGGCGCCGCCACCAAGCCAAGACCAAGGGTTTTGAAGAATGACCCAAGATAACCCAAGATTGGGTTTGTTTCCACCTTTTATACTCACCCAAAACTGCCCAGATTGTCCCTGGTTTACAAGGCTCCGCCTCAATGGATTTTTCACCTAGTAAATCCGGTTTTCTTCAATTGGACCCTGAACCAAAGTTGTAGAGCATTGATGTTAGCTCCATTTTGAGGGGTGGCACGACCCGTGGTTCAATCGGAGCTGAAAGTTATGCCCGTTTTACTTTAAGTCTGCAGAACTGTCCAGATTGATAGATAGACATGCCCGTGTACTTTCCGTCACACGGCCGTGCCTAGGAGGCACAGCCATGTGCGGCCGCTGCTCTGTTGCCAGGCACGCCCGTGCCTATGAGGCACGGTCTCACAAGGTCGCGGCTCTGTTGGGAGGCACGCCCGTGCCTGTGAGGCACGGTCTCACATGGTCGCGTCTCTGTTGGGAGGCACGGTCGTGCCTGTGAGGCACGACCAAAGCTGGATCAGGCTGAAGAAGTGGGCACGGCCGTGCCTGATAGGCACGGCCCTTGCTGTCGTCTCTCTGTTGGATGGACACGGCCGTGTCTCCTGGTATTACACGGCCGTGTCTAAGCCTGGAAATATGAGGCACGACCGTGTTCTGCCTTGTTTCTTCTTCTCCTCCATTTCTTCGTGTTTGCTACATAAGAGACTCACCCATGACAGCGAGCACGGCCAGTGTGAGCATCTTTTCTCCACTATTTGCTCCACTATCAATAATGCATCATTTTGGCTCTAAATCACATCCTGTTAAGCAAAATATACAAGAAGCAGATCTCCAAACAAAAGAGTAGAAATATGCAATTATAAAAGAATAAGGTGTGACAACGTGTAGCATATGCAATGAATCACAAGTAGATGAGCGTTAAAACAAGGCTAAAAATACTATATGATGTACGCTCATCAGGCCGGCGAGAAGCTTGAGGGCATGAGATTGAAGAAAAAGGCGGCGGTGGCGGTTTGTGCACACAAAAACACCATCGTCGTTTTTTTAGGGCACGGGAAAGGATGCATTTTTTTTACATGTTGTGAAAAAAAAACTGAGGCGGAGAAATGAGGCTGTGGGAAGGGTACAGTGAAATTAAGGATTTCATTTTCCCAGAAATAAAATTTAAATTGGGTTAGTGAACAATGTGTTCATTAATTTTGGG
>NC_133867.1:10669018-10688043 GCF_044706935.1 Curcuma longa | reverse complement strand
TACCATTCCTCAATACATGCACATTTGCAGGGATTCTAACCAAATTATCCAATTATACCTTGTAAGGGTTCCTCGAAATAAATCGATAATGTTCTAGTGTTACGATTGTCAGCTCGAGATGACTCCAGATAGCCTGGTTATGGCTTTCTCGCTGTCACTCAGGCGCCCCAGCATACTACTAGATGTCCTACCCTCTGTCACTGGGTATCCGGTTAAGGACCTCTCCCTAACAATCAATAACCATTAGTTATCCCTCATAAAGACTCATCATAGTCTAAAGAATTCCTTGGAAGGTCCGGTTATAAGGCTTTCCTCCTGTCACGAGGCGCCCCGGGCATACGATCCTAAGAATCCTCAAAACCACAAATCATCCCTATCCTTATAGATTCAACACCATCCAATAACATATCATTAATTGAACACAAGGCATAAATCTATAAAGCAAAACTGCACATGCATTTCATAGAACATGGTAATTAACAAATTCATAATTACAATCAACCATTATCCTCGATTCCTCCTACATCCTAGAATCAAAAGGACTACTCCATGATGGAGAGAATACAACACGAAGAAGATTGTAAAGAATACATTTTATCCAAGAGAAATCAAGGAATAAAACTTATCAAGGGTTGTCTTCTTCTCCGGATTGCAACTCCTGTGACAATTGTGGATGGAGGTGATGAAGAGTCTGGACGGATGAACGGATCGTCGATTCTTGCTTCGGATTGCGGCGTCGGTGGCTCTAGAACACTCCTTTTGCTCTCCAAAGTCTTTCCCCCCTAGGGCACTTAAGAGGGACTATTTATAGACCTCCACGAAATGATCCTAGAAACGGCCAGGCACATCCCATCACACGGCCGTGTCTGGGAGACACGGCCATGTGTGGCCGCCCTACTGTAGTGGAGGCACGGCCGTGCCTGTGAGGCACGGCCAACCGAAGTTGGTGTTATAAGCAGGAGGCACGACCGTGCCTATGAGGCACGGCCAGGGGCAGACACTCCTCTGTTGGGGAGACACGGCCGTGCTTGGGAGGCACGACCATGCCTTAGCGTGGCACTGTGGAGGAGACACGGTCGTGTCTGGGAGACACGGCGATGTCTTGGCTGCTGCAGGAGGAAGGCACGATCGTGCCTGTGGGGCACGACTTGGTCTAGTTGAGCTTCTGTTTAAGGGGCACGGCCGTGCCCTTAAAGCACGGTCTCTTGGAGGTGATAGACACGGCCGTGCCTGTGAGGCACGACCCTATCTTACCTTGTCTTCAATTTGTACTCCGTTTCACCTGTTTTGCTCCATTTTCATCTTGTAAACACACAAACACACGAGCAGTCGTCCGAACTAGAAAATAGAAAAAATAATGCCTAATGCACAAATAAAGGATGTAATGAACGCAGAGAATAACATGAAGTACAGAAAGATGTGTGAATAAAGTACAAGAATTGTATATAATCCCTACGCACATCACTCCGGGTCTGTCATAAGGCAAAGTTGCGAGCTCGGACATCGGTACTCCGGGTCTGTCATAAGGCAAAGTCGCGAGCTCGAGGCTTGGTGTTTTGAGCCTGTCATAAGACAAAGTCGTGAGCTTAGGGCTCAATGTTCTATACCTGAGAGTTGTGAAGCACTTCAATATTAAATTTATGAAGCAATATTGTAAAGATTAATGACTTGATGAATGAATTAAGATAATAGAGTTAAAGAAGATATCTTGATGATTCAAAGAAAGTATAATAGAATATCCAGCTTAATAACAAGGGCAAATGATGAATCAGTTTGATGGAGAAAGCAAATATATAAAAACTGAGGCCTTGCTAAGAGTAATAAGATCTTGTCACTATTCAAAGAGACTAAAGTGTTACAGTATCATGAAAACCAACACCATGCAATCATAACTATTCCAATATTGGGTCTCTGTCTCCAGAAAAGACGCCATAAGAAAGCTTGAATCTCAACTGATAAAGAAAAATCTTCTCTGTTGTTGAAGAAATGTTATCTAAATTATCTTTGAGAGAAAGAAATTTTATGCAAGAGGAAATAACAATTGAAGAGTAATTGAAAGTTTTTGAGTAATCCCCAAACTACAGTAGCTTCAATGAAACCTTCTGTGTCATTTTGATATGAATATATACTGAGCCTTCTGTAGTATTGGTCCAACTTGGATGATTTAAACTCCTTGCTTCATCATGGAATAAGAAGGCTAATATAGGAATACCTATAATATCCTAGATCATCATGGAAAACACTTGGCAATATTATATTTCTAACATTGATGAAATGATTTGAATTTGTTGGAGCCCTTTGTTGGGAAGGTCGGCCCATTGTCAACTTCAAGTTTTAGATTCTCTAGTAATGGGAGAGACCACTGATTTTTTGCACTCCGTCCGCGATTATGTCCAAGTCTAGGGAGATTGGACCCTGAGAAAGGTAATTGTTGATTGATGCCACTAGTCTGAGACCAAGAGAGTTTTTGGAAGCACCTGAGAGTTATTGGCTGATGATGTTCCTGCTTGAGATCACCTATGGATGAGTTATTGGCTGATGATGTGAAGTCACACAAGACCTACAGACAATGGAGTTCCTATCAGGCATCAAATATTATATCATTGCACATGTACTTCTGGTGGCAGTCTAGGTAGAAGCGCAAGCTCGGAGAGGTTGAGCTGACGGTGGGGTTGACCTTTAGCTAGGAGATCACGGATTCACTCGGAAGCAAAGCTAGTGGAGCACCGAGTGGGGGGGTTAAGTGGGCCATAGATTCAGTTGATCAGGGAGCCGAATCACCACTCAACCATTGAGCTAGAGTGGAGAGCTTAGGCAGTTGACCATGGGGTCGAGTGGAAGATCAGCAACTGAACTAGAGAGGAGAGCTCGGGCGGTCACTGAGAGGAACGCTCGGGCGGTCATTGAGAGGAGAGCTCGGGCGGTCACTGAGGAACGCTCGGGCGGTCAGCTTAGGCTTAGAGTGCAGGGCCTCGAGCTAAGCTAGGTGATGAGCTGAGCTAGCTGTGGGGTTGGGCATTGATCTGAGCTAGTCGGTCAAGAGATCGGGCCTTGCCTCTGTCGTGTCGTTGCCAATTGGACCAGATCTTGACTTTCTTGACCTAGGCGTACTAACCCATAATATGAGTCTCCCCACAAGTCTAGTCAAAGGAGACATGAGTCAGACTGACTAGACTAGTTCTTCAGCCCGAACTCAAGTCGGTCATGAGTCAAGAAAGGTAGCAACCAGCTGAGGCAACATGGCCGAGATGATCGAAATGAGACTCGGGAAAAAGATGGCCGAGACAAGACTCAAGACAGAGATGCCCGAGACAAGACTTAGGACTGAGATGGCCGAGATGAGACTCAGGATGAAATTGGCCGAGACGAGACTCGGGACGAGGCTGGCCAGGACAGAGATGATCGAGATAGGGTAGATGGAGATAAGACTAAAGACAGAGATGACTAAGATGAGACTCGGGACCAGGTAGACGAGGCTTAGAGATGGCCTATCGAGATGATACTGAGATCGAGACCGAGATGGCCAAGACGAGATTCAAGATGAGCCTGGTTGAGACAAGACTTGGGACAAGGCTGGCCGAGATGAGACTCAGGATGAGGCTGGCCGAGACAAGACTCAGGATGAGGCTGGTCGAGATGAGACTCGAGACAGAGATGGTTAAGACGAGACTCGGGACTAGGTTGGTCGAGATAAGGCTCAGGATAGAGGCGATCGAGATGAGACTCAAGATCAAGATTACCGAGCAAGATTCGGGACACAGATGGCCGAGACAAGAACTTAGAACCAAGATAGTCAAGACGAGACTTGGGATGAGGTTGATCGAGATGAGACTTGGGACAAGGCTGAATGAGATAAAACTCGGGACCAGGATAGTTGAGACGAGACTCAAAATAGAGATGGTTGAGATGAGACTCGGGACCAAGCTGGCTGAGACGAGGCTTAAGATAGAGGTGGCCGAGATGATACTCGAGACCGAGATAGCCGAGATGAGGCTCGGGACTGAGATGATCGAAATGAGATTCAAGACTAGGCTGGCCGAGATGAGGCTCAAGACAGAAGCGGTCAAGTCAAGGCTCGAGATCGAGATTGCCAAGACGAGGCTCGAGATCGAGACGGTCTAAACGAGACTCAGAACAGAGGTGGCCGAGATGAAACTCGAGACAAGGCTGATCAAGATGAGACTCGGGACAAAGATGATCGAGATGAGACTTGGGATCAGACTAACCAAGATAAGGCTTGGGATGGAGGCGGCCAAGATGAAACTCAAGATCGAAATAATTGAGACAAGGCTAAGGACCGAGACGATCGAGATGAGACTCGAGATCGAGACGGCCGAGAGGAGACTCAGAGAAGAGATGAGACTCGGGACAAAGACGGCCAAGGCTGTCTAAGACGAGACTCGAGACAGAGATGACCGAGGTTGTCCGAGATGAGACTCGGGACAGAGGTGGCTCTAAAACTAAGGTAGGTCTGAGATTGAGATTGTTTTGGAGGCCCAAACAAGGTCAAGGATTAGGCTTATGCTGAGACTGAGGTGTGGTCTGCGTCGGAGGCAAAAGGGAGAGTGAGTGATAATATTTGTGTAATTTTATAACACTCCTAGGGAGTCTTGTTGAGAAATAAAATACCTTTTGGCTAGCCAGCTCTGTTTTCAAACTTAGTGTAAATAGCAAGATCGACTCTATAGTTAGGCTCAAGACACATCAAGTGGGGAAGTTGTTAAGGGACTACTCAGCATGAGTTAGGAGAATTTGGGGCCTAGAGAAGGGCAATTGGTGATGACCATCGTTAGTCCGAGACAAGGGGGATATAAAGAGCTCAAGAGGAGGGGGAACCTCGTCGTAGCTTTTCTCTCCAACAAAGTTGTGATTGTCATTAGTTTTTCTGGTGTTAACCATCATAGCATCTCGACTTAGTTTTTCCACAGACAATGCCAATTTATTTCGGCCAATACACCGTGGATGATTAAGCCACTGCCCAACGAACTGTTGATGTATATGCTCCTCGAAGATAGTCACCCGAAGAGATGAAGAGACCTAAAAGTACTCAAAAAGAGAGTTAGAATGGTGTCGGGGTGGATCCCGATAAGTCACTCCAACGCTTAAGTTAGGATTTGTGTAAGGAAGGAGTTTAATGACTTAGGAAAATTAGGGCTGATGTGTGCATACCTGTGCCCATGGATTTGGGCCACCTTTTATAGAGTTGTTAATATCCGTTTAAGAAATATTCTGAAATATTTTCTAATCTTAAAGATGAACCGGCTTTATGACTTTATTCCGTATGACACGTGGAGATAACAAATTTCCGCCACATCACTTACCGTTCCCCAACAATCCTCAAAATAATCTGGTCACCTGCTACAATATCTAACATGATACAAGATCTACAAAATAATATTATAACATATACACATGCCAAATAATAATCAAATCAGAACAATAACGTCTTACATGGTAGACCTAGTGAGATTTACCTATAAAAAGCAAGCATATTCTAAAATTTAATCATTATTACAATCTGAAGCATTAACATTAATAATTTTTAAGTCTTCATCACTAGACTCTATTAGTATATCAAGCTCCTCATTGTTGGACATCTCTCCATCATCTATTTCATCGTAAGTGACATTTACATCTATAAGTAATTGAGATGTGGATTGAATTTGTGAATCAACTAAATGTATCTCCACTTTCTCATTTTGAAATACATCATGGTTGGGGCCATGATGGAGTTCGATATTTCTATGGTTGAGCGAGACTCCATTCGACAAATTGCTAACCATTCATTAGATCTTCTTCTCTTCATCGGGTATTTAAGATAGAAAACTTAACCAGCTTGTATTGCGAAAATGAAGGGTTCAAACTTGTTGAATCTTTTATTTACACAAACCTCAACTAAATTGTAGTTTGCATGTATTCTAGTGCCTGTTCTTAGAGTCAGATCATATCATAAATTTTTGAATAATACATACTTTTTTATGGGTAAAATAAGATATTCAACCTCAATGATGTCGTTAAGTCTACCATAGTAATCAAATTCAGTATTAGTGTTATTGATAGATTCGTTTATACAAACACTTGAATTATAGATTAGTGTGTGTGAATCACGCTGTGCCACATGAAATTTGAAGTCATAAACATAGTAACTAGAGTAGACACTACAAAAAAATCAGCATTCTGCGATGAATTCTGGGACGAATTTTTTTTTTTAAAAATTCGTTGCAAAAATATTGGCGACGAATTTTGCAACGAAAAAAATTAGTCGCAATCAAGTCGTCGCCAAAAATCTGCGTCGAAAAATCTACATTTGTCGCAAATATTTGCGACGAAAATAAATATTCGTTGCCAAATTCGTCGCCAATTGGCGACGAATTCGTCGCCAATTGGCGACGAATTCGTCGCCAATTGGCGACGAATTTGGCGACGAAACAACGCCAATTCGTTGCCAATTGGCGACGAAATTGGCGACGAATAAATTGGCGACGAATTTGGCAACGAATCTAGAATTCGTTGCAAAATTCGATAAATAGTAACTTACGATATATTTGTGACGAACTGATTTTCGTTGCTAATTTCGTCGCCAATTGGCGACGAATCCTATTTTCGTCGCCAAATTTCGTTGCAAAAATAAAAAAAAATTTCAATGCAAAATTTATTTTGGTGATTATCCTGTATATACAAATAATATCGATCCAATCGGATCGATTCATAAATACATTTAACCTGTTATCAAACAATCACATACAACAATACAAATGAATCAAAAACATATATTCATTTCTTCCAAATATCCATCATATACAAATATCCATCACATACAAATATCGATATTCATAACATTCAAATATCCATAACATCCATAGCATGCATAATATACAATCACATAACATCCAACAGTCACATCACAATCCAACAAATATCTACAATAGACATGTACACATGTCTATAAGTCTGTCCACCAACCAACCAACCAACCAACAGTCACATGCATCAAAATGCGAAAAATCCATACAAAGTACTGATACAAACAAGTCTGAGGATATATGAAGAAAAGATAGAAGAGATCATCGTGGTCCGCCGGAGACTCTACTTGATTCTTCGTCACTATCTTGTCTTCGCCTGCATACAAAAATAAGATAAAGAAAAAGTATCATTCTTAAAATTAAAACTAAAACCTATAAATTAAATATGTAAAGACTAACCTTTTTTTTTTGATTTGTTTATAAAAACCTGTTTAACAAAAAACAAACAGTATTATTAACAATATATAAATTATTAACTTGCAGCTGTAATAAAATGCATGTCAAATAAATAAAATAATGCTTAAAAAAATGCATACACAAAAAAACTCATGAAGGATCACCACCATCGTCGCTGTCGTCGTCGTCGTCATCGTCGTCGTCGTCACCAAGTTGCAACTGAAAATGTTGCAAAATCCGCTCTTGTTGTTTTTGTAATTTTTTAATTTGGTTATCTCTTTGTTTCATTTGTTTATCTCTTCGTATCATTTCCTCGTCCCTTTGTTGTAATAGCCCTTTCAATTGAGTGACCTCCTCTGTCAAGCTATGTATCTGTGATGTGACGGCAGGGGAGGTGGTAGAAGAGGTACCAGCAACTCTATGGGTTCTGCTCAAAGAACCCATACCCAAAATCCTTCCACCACCTTTGCATCCCCCACTCGCCTCCAACCACAGACTCAATTCATTCCCAACTGAGGACTCAGATCCCTCAGAGCTAGCAACTGAAGAAAGCTCAGTAAATTTATCCTGTATTATCAAAAGATATATCAATAAGTTATAATATTTTAGAAATTAAACACATAAATATTTAAAAATATATTAAAACCTTCATGGCTTTTGCTCGGTCTCCGCTCCAACTCTTGTCTTTTTTCTGGAACGCGCGAGTAAAAGTATCGATGAAATCAGGATCTCGGCCTATTTCCTTAGCCTAAAAAAATATTGTTAGATATATAAACAAAAATATGAAATAAATTTAAATTGAAGTAGTTGAAAGAAATTACCAATCTACGCGTATGCTCATCCATATTGATTGAGCCGCCCGCATACGTCGCAGATGAGGCACCAGTATTATAAGCTTGATTCAGCTTATTCTGATTACTTATCTTTTTGCCAGTGATGCAAGCTGGTTTTTTCTTCCTTGTTTTGGCATGATATTTAGGGATTAGTTGTAGGATCGGAAACACGCTAGAGGGGGGGGGGTGAATAGCGTGTTTGCACGCTTTTCAATTTTTCATGAAAACTCGAGTGCGAAAGCAGAAGCGGAAAAACAACGCAGCAAGAATTGAAACTAAGTACAGAAAAGAAATGACTCGTTTTGTTTTTACTTGGTTCACAGCGCAACGCTGCTACTCCAAGGCCCACGGTCCTTGACCGTTTACGTTGGGCAATCCACTAACTCACTTGCCCCTGTCCGACAGCAAGTGTATCGAAAGTTCGAGTACAAAACCGATTACAATAATGATATAACTTAAAGTACAAAATAAATCTTTTGTTACCAAACTTTCGCTCCTCGGAATTTGAATTCGGTGTCTCGGTGTCAAGAACAGTTGCTTGAGGTAGACACAGCATCGATGTCGAAGTTGGAAGGCTCGGGAGTCGCGGGAACGGAGTTCGGAAGCGTTGGAATTGAATTTCTCGGCTGCTGCTCGCGGAGGGCTTATATAGCCGGCCTGGGTCGACTCAGATCACAATCTGGGTTGACTCCAGCTGATGTGGCAGATAAAACTTTATCAGCTTCGTCGCTTATCCCTCCTGAGTCGACTCAGATCCCGTTCTGGGTCGACTCCAGTCGCGGTGGCGGCAGCGGCGATAACTTTTTGACCTGAGTCGACTCAGAAGTTCTCCTGGGGTCGACTCTAGGCTGATCTGGCAGAGACCTTGATGCGCTGACTTTCAGAATCGTGCTGATTCGGCTGGAGTCGACTCCAGAGTCCATCTGGGTCGACTCCAGACCCGAAAAACCATGTTTTTTGTCCGGAGTTAGCTTTCATCGGGCTTTTCTTTCCTGCACAACAAGTTAGCTAAAATATAACATGTAACGGAGTAAGTCGGTTCACCGAACCAACTTCGAGTCTTAACTTCGGATCTCCGGTGAGACCCTGGGTTAGACCGGCGCCTACTGTTCCTCGTAGGAACGCGTCCTCACCCACTCCCCTCGGGAGAATTTAGTTTCTGTTTGGTGCACTTTGACTCTGCCAAGTCTTCATGCCTAGCCACACTAGGACTTAACCTGTTTTCTGCACACTCAATTCAGTTTTACTTAACTTGATCCTAGTTCCATAATCAAAACTCAGAGTTTAGGATTTAGGGGCTGATTTAGAATTTAAGATTTAGGAATTTTTAAGAGTTTATGATTTATTGTTTAAGGGTTTACGAGTTTAGGTTTTTATGGTTTAGTGATTTTTTAAGGTTTAGGGGGTTTAGGGTTTTTGGGTTTAGGTTTAGGATTTAGGGTTTGAGGATTTAGGGTTTAGTGTTTAGTGTTTAGGGGCTTTAGAGTTTTAGTGTTTAGAGTTTAGGATTTATGATTTAGAGATTTAAGATTTAGGATTTTTTAAGAGTTTATGATTTATTGTTTAAGGGTTTACGAGTTTAGGTTTTTATGGTTTAGTGATTTTTTAAGGTTTAGGGGGTTTAGGGTTTTTGGGTTTAGGTTTAGGATTTAGGGTTTAGAGTTTACAATTTTAATTTTAGAGTTCAGGGAGTAATTTAGGATTTACGAGGTTTAGGGAGTGATAACTTGTACACTTGTCCTACCACATTTATACGATACAATAAATGGTAATAAGATGTTCTTCAGTATTGAATCTAAACAGATTGCAATCTAAATAACAACATTAGCATAATAAAAATACTATGTATTCTACCAAAAACCTAACACCAACCATAACATTTCTAAGCATATGAGGTAGAAACTACCTTTGATAAGCATCATGAAAATTAACCTGGGAAAATTTTTCTAACATGAAAATTAACCTATACAGGGAAAATTAACCTTGACAGGCCAGCGCCGACCAGGGGCGACCAGCAACGCCCGACGCCGGCCAGGGCCAGGCAGCGCCGTCCGACGCCGCCCGACGTCCAGCGATGTCTCTCCAGTGGCGCCGACGGCGAAAAACACAGAAGAAAAGAGGAAAAAGGAATGAGGAAGCTTACCACGTGAGGAGGAAAGATTTTGGAGAGATCTCGGCGAGAAATCAGCGAGCTTCGGCGAGGGAGAGATCCGATGAGGGAGAGCTCCGGCCAGGGAGAGAGATCCGGCGAGGGAAAGATCCGGTGAGGGAGAGATCAAAGGGAGAGATCCGACGAGGGAGAGATCAGGCGAGAGAGCTTCAGCGAGAGAGAGAGCTGTGCGGCAGAAAGTTCGCGTGGGAGAAAAAAAGAAAAGTTCGGATCTAGGGTTTTAGTGAGGTTTTTGCGACGAAAGTGTTTCGTCGCCAAATTCGTCGCCAAATTGGCGACGAACAGGCTATTCATCTCCAATTTGGTGATGAACAATCTGTTCGTCGCCAATTTGGCGACGAATAGCCTGTTCGTCGCCAAAATTCGATGATATTTGTCTGGATGGTGTTTGTTTGCATTGAATTAAAATTTTTGTCACCAAATTCATCGCCAATTTGGCGACGAAACCAATTTGGCGACGAATAGCGCTAAATTAGTCGAATTCGTCGCCAAATTGGCGACGAACAAGCTGTTCGTCGCCAATTTGTCGACGAACAGCCGATTCATCGCCAATTTGTCGACGAACAACCGATTCGTCGCCAAAATTCGGCGATATGGCATCTTTTTTGCAACGAATTAATCTTTCATCACCAATTTGTGATGAATAAATTATTCGTTGTAAATTTGTGACGAATTTAGCAACGAATTATTTTTTACAACGAATTTTGCGATGAATATATTGAGTTGCTAAATTGGCAACTAATATTTTTTTCGTCGCCAATTTTGTTGCAGATTAGCGACAACATTTGGATTCGTCCCAAAATTCGTTGCTGATTGGGGACGAAAATTATTCGTCCCAAAAATTCATCGCAAAATACCAATTTTTTTGTAGTGGATCCTTCATCTAGAAAAGTAGTTATGATATAAATTATATGGTGTTAATATAACTAGCTAGGATGAATATTACTATCTAGATTGACCAAATGGTTGAAATTCATCTGCTGAAAGTCCCAATCTTACATTAAGCAGTTTCATTATAAAGGAGGAAAATATTGCATCAAGATGTTTCCTTGCAAGGGAGTAAAAAGGATGACATATTATATCTCCTTCGTGTACATGCTCATGATGCCAACTCATGTGGCTTGCTATTGCGACAGATGCATACAAACATTGAAGTCTAGCAGTTAATGGGAAGTAATACATAACTTTCCATGGTAAATTCTTTTTCTTCTTCCCTGATATGTAACTACACTGCTTATAACAAGGATGATTATACATTCTATATTCAGCTGATCGATGCGAGAAGGGAAACCCCATCGTAACTCTACGCGAGTGTCGATCTTTGGCTTCTCCCATATCGTCGCTTCTCTCCTTCTTCTCGATGAGGAAAAGTTCCAGTTGATGTCGCCTATCCCTTCAACGGTCGGCGGCTTGTGAAGCTGTCAGAGCTCGCTTTCCAAGGCTAACAATTTTAAAAGTTGTCGTTGTTGATGAGGAGCCTCTGCCAGAGAGGAGCTGCTTCTGGAGTTGATGCGGAGAGGGATCGTTGTCAGAGCCGCTACCACATCGATGTTGAAATTGTTGCTGAGTTAAAGTAAGGGTTTGTCATCGGGAGCTTATGAAGCGATCGAAGAACATTCCACCAATGTCGGAAAGGTTCCAACTATTTTCTTTTTTATCAGCAGTCAAAGGTTAACCACCGAAAACTACAACAGAAATATGATTATCGTTGATAGTTATAAAACCCTAAAAATTGGTCACGACAAATGTTGTTGCATATTTTCCAAAATTAGGTTTTTCTCTCATATCGACTGTTGTCAATCGTCGATTAGTACCGAAGATGGTGATGCGACTTGTGACTTTGGAAGTCGTCCAAACGAGAGCTTGGTGTGGATCACCAGTCGAGGCGAAACTACGATAAGGACCGCTCGATTGATGCCAACCCCGCTCAACGTCATCTATCATGTACGTATAGAATAATTTGTTATTTTGAAAATTTTTAAATTTCTAGTTATGCCTTGTACCTATTATTTCCTATATTTGCATGCGTTTGTTATGATAATTAATTTTAATTATTATTCTATTTTCGCTGTACAGGTTTGTGAAACGTGTAAATACAGGCATTGCATTGGGACAATCCCAATAGTGGTATCAGAGCGAGGTTGTGTAAGACATACACGTAAAATTATTTTACGTGTCATAATTAGTCATAAATCTAGTTAATAAAATATTATAATTTAATTAAGAATTTTTAAATATAGAAATTTTCTAATTAGTTATGAGATTTTATATTAAAAAATTTATTTTCTAATTAATAGATTTTCTTGATTAAGAATTTTATTTCCTAAAAGAAAATATTATGATTTCATTTTGAATTTCTAATTATAGAAATTCAAATTAGGAAATTTATTTCTTAATTAATTAGATTTTCTTAATTAAAAATTATATATTTTCTAAAATAAAATATATGATTAGATATGAAAAATTATTTCCTAATCTAATAAAAGAATTTTGATTTGAGAAATTAGATTCTTAATTATATTTTATTAAATAAGATTTACGATGATTATGGCTAGAAGTAGTCATAATTAGTTGCATTAATTATAACATATCATGTCATTTACTATGATTAGTTGCATTAATTATGTCCTACCCTTTATTATCATGTCATGTAGATAATTTCGTTATTTGTAAGAAAAGAGGATGAGACCTGAAAATCCCTTATAAATTTATTAAAATTAACACCTTCCATTAATATGGTAAGAATCAAAATTTAAATTCTTGTTTGTGTTGTTGGACTCTTTCCGAGCCCGACTTGAATTAAATATGTTCGAACAATTGAGATATGATCTCTTGATTAGCAGGTTGGTTTTAATTTGAAGCGTTGATTTGTTGGACTCTCTCCAAGGTCAATGTGGATAGAGGTGAAATTGAGTGTTATGCATATGATTTATACGTGTTAATGTGTTAACAACCCGATGTTTATGTGAACATTCAAGTAGTTAATAGCATAATGTAATAGTTATGTATATGTGATACATAATTAGTATGTGATACCTACCATTGTAGCTAAGAATGACTTGTTAGACTCTCTCCAAGGTTGTTCTTATCTATAGTGGATATCAACCAATTTGGAGAGTACCTACTATCTCCCGAATTCAAAGTAAGGGTTTTTGAATTTATAAAATAATTAGGATTAATTAATATACGTAAATTATCTACAAATACATTACAAATCATCTCTCTTATAGACTCGATTGTCACTACAAGAAAAACAGTCATAGACATTGGTTTTCCACCGATGTCTATGAGAAAATCGACCGCTGTCTATGAAGGCGCTGTAAAAGGTCTGACATTTTAGACATCGGTTTGTAACCGGTGTAGTATCAATTAACAACATTGGTTTTCGAATCGATTATTTACCGATGTAGTATCACTTAACGACAACGCTTCCAAACCGATGTCATTGATGCTAAAACTGTTGTAATAAAACTTAACGACAACGCTTCGAAACCGATGTCATTGAATCTAAAACTGTTGTAATAACACTTAACGACAACGCTTCCAAACCGATGTCATTGAATCTAAAACTGTTGTAATAACACTTATTTTTTTAATGTTGTTTGTAAATTATGATCGAGCAAGAGTGACATCAATCTAAATCCCAATAGTACAAAATTATCATAATATTATAAATTCACCCAACAAATCACAAATAGAAAAGCACCAATGTATTTAATCACCTCAATATTTACAAATAACCAAAAGTAACTAACACAAATATTCTTCTTGCAACATATTACATATTCCATGAAAAAAGCTAATAGAGATACACATCAAGTCAATATCCACAAATTACATTCCATGAAAATGTATGCATCCTCCATGCAAGGAAAGTCATCCATTGCTCTTGAGAAGACTGAGGATATACCCATGAGTTGCAAACGACCTGTGGCACCTGCATAGGAAAGCAACCATTTTTCAACAAAAATGATAAGACATGAATAGAGGAAGAATCAAAACTCAACACTAAAGTATACAGAAAATACAAGTTAGATTCCATGATTATGACTCACATGGAAGAATACAAAGGTATAAAATGTTAGATCAGATTATAACTATTCACAAGACATGCAAAGTAGTTAATCTTGATCAATAAAAAGCAGAAATTTATTGTAAGGTTAAAATAACTTATCATTCTTGTTTGAAGCAACATGCTTCTTGTTAACAAACCTTAATTTGGTCATCAAACTCTTATAAAATATCACATATCAGGATGTCATCAAACTCTAAACTTTGTAGAATTACCACTATAATAACACATTACAAAAATGATATTGTATTATTACCATTGATGGAAGTGATTCCAACCGATGTCGCCAACTCCAAAATTTTCAATTATATCTTTCATATATCGCATGATATAAAAACCACATTGCTCCGTATCCGGTTGTCGAGGAGCCTATGTTAGAAAAGAAATATTTAAATAACTCCTTCGAGGACAGTGAAACAGTTGCTAATCACAAGGACATACCTTGACAACTTCCCATGTTGGTTGTTTTTTCCCTTTCCTTCCCGCCTCCACATTATACAATTTCAAGGCCCTTCATGCATATAAGAATTTATTGTATGAAATCATGTTTCAACAAAGGTAAGAAAAGAACCCAAAAAACTTACATGTTGACCACATATTTCCAATCTTGATCATGAATGCGGTGTCTAAGAGGATCCAACAAATAAACATACTTGCCCTTCTTCTAATATGTAAAACAACTTACTTGTTGAAGCAACTTCTTGCCCTTCTTCTGAAAACCAATGATGAACTAAAGCACAACTACAAAACGTATACCAACCTTACTACATTAGTCTAGCAGATTACTATCATGAACAGAGTACATACCAACACTTTGTTGAAGCAACTTCTATCTTCCCCTACACTAGATAACCAATATGTAAAAATACAAGTGAGGACCAATATGAAACCAGCTATCCTAGATTTATTGTAGAAGTATATTGGCAATCTTTGGAAATAATACTTCAGTCAATTTAGATATCATGTCATACTAAAATCATCCAGTTGTGTACACCTTCAACTAAGAAAACCACTTTCAACTATTAGACACAATGAAAGAAGTCATATTAAAACCCTGTTAAGTCTTTGGGGTGTAAGATTAACCAGTCAATATTAATTTACTGATACTATCAGTGCAGTTAAGGCTGCATTGTAAAGCAATTACTCGAATACATTTGCACTATCTCAAAAATGAAGAATTCAGGATAGACCTAGAAACCTTAAAGTACCCAAATGCCCTCTATAATTGCAAGGAAGATAACAAGTGTCCACAAATTCTTTGGTATTGATCACAACACAAGAGTGTAGAATTCTTCATCGATAACTTGGTTTGAGTCCCATAAGCGTTGAGATTCTAGTGATCAAATTGTGGAATCAAACTGAGAGATAATGGTGAGGAAAAGGAGAAAGACTAAAAAAACAAATAAAGTAACCATTGAGTGCATACAGATGAGCAATGCACACTTTAAATTCGAAAATAAATCAAGAATCAGGATGCAGTGGAAGAACTAGTGTACCCTCCAACCTATAACAAGTAGTATAACTGAAGTAACTAAAAAGGAAAGAAAAGAAAAAAAAAGATTAAGACATGCAGATAGGAGTCAATTTGACCTTTGAAGAATCTATAATTTTGTTACAAATAATATCTAACATAAACGTGCTGATAAAAGTTTAACCAAATGAACGTGTGGCTCTTAAGTCGATATCCAAAGCAATATTAAACTTGTCAGATTACAAAGTGAAATGAACATCCATTAGAAAAACGAAAAAAAAACAAAGCTTTTATGGTTCTTCTTTTAGGCTTTGAAGAAATTATATACTTACAGACTATGGTACTAGCAGGTCGGACAGGAGAAGACAGAAGTCATGGCACCTTGTCCTCGCCGGACCCTCTCGCAGAGAAGAGTGTACGGAGGAGAAGATAGGACAGCAGGAGAAGAGTGCGGCGAGAGATGATCCTACGCACTCTACGCCACGGTGTGCAGTGCGGACTATGAATCGGGAAGCACCGTAGAAATGAGAATAGCTCACCGGAGTGAAGGGGATAGCGGTGCTGCGGTGCGGAAGGCTGCGGTGCGGAAGGAGCAGAGCGGTGCTGCTGTGCGGAAGGCCTAGGTAGGAGCAGAGCGGTGCTGCGGTGTCGCGACGCGGTAGCGGCGTCGGGACAGCGGTGTCGCGGGGGAAGGAATCGGCGGCAAGATCCAAGGATTGAGATCGAGATCAGCTTTCGGGCTCGCCTTGGCTTCTCCGGTAACGGAATGCAAAGGAACAACAAACCTTGTTGATCCCTGATGGAGAATAGGGAAAACCAGAGGGGGGAGCCGGTAGGTTGCTGCTTGGAGAGGAGGAGAAGAGGGGAGAAATGGGAGAGAAGGGGAGAAAAGGTGGGCGGCGGTATCACGAGGCGGCGTGGATGTTGTGTGTACGAAGGGGAAAAAAAACCCTCGGCGGTATCACGAGTTAGAGAGAGAGAGGGTTTTAGGATTTTCTCAAAATAATATCCGATTGAACCAGGTTTTTTTTAAATCGGTTTTAAATCGTTGTTTTAGCTTCCAAAACTGTTGTTATTGTTATAAAAAAGCGCACATAGACAACGGTTTTCAAACCGTTGTCGTAGTCTTCAAAAACCGTTGTTGTAGTCCCAAAATAGCGGACATAGACAACAGTTTTAAAACCGTTGTTGTAGCCTCCAAAAATCGTTGTCGTAGGCTCCAATCAACTTCTCAAAGATATCGATTTTTGTTAAAACCATTGTTAAAAAGTAAAAGACATCGGTTTTGACATAAAACCGATGTCTTTTGAGTGTTGTTAAATACCGATTTTCTTGTAGTGTACCTTCTATTCGTGACCAATAAAAATTTTTCTGAACAAGTGTATGAGTCTTGTCTTTATCAAAATGCCCAACAAGACTTCATTGATGATTGAGTGCCTTAGAGAAACAATTAGAAACACATAGACATTTGTCTTTGAAGAAATCCATCATGAATCAAGAAGAGCTTGAATGGAGCTTTCAAGTATTCTTTTCAAATCTTACCAAATAAAATATAGATCATTCATATAGATATAATTGATCATCTCTAACCCAATTATCTTTAATTGTAAAATTGATAACAAAGTGTGTCGTCGACTAAGAGCATCTGCCACACAATTAAGAACACCAAACTTGTGCTTGATAACAAAGTTGAAGACTTGTAGAAACTCAACCCATATAGCATGACGAGACTTTAATTTTTGCCGATTGTTCAAATACTTCAAAGTTTCATGATTCGAGAAAAGAACAAACTCCTTATGTAGGAGATAATGTTGTCAATGATCCAATGTTCGAACAATAACAAAGAACTCCTTGTCATATGTAGAATAATTGCATTCGAGAATGCTTCAATATCTCACTAAAAAAGAAATGAGCTTTGCTTTCTTGGCTAAGAACACCTCCAATTCCCACATTTGAAGCGTCGCAATCTACTTCAAAAACCTTATCAAAATCTGGTAGTTGCAATATTAAAGCTTCTGTAACCTTTCTTTTAAGAAGTTCAAATTGTTGTTGTGTCTCCTTCGTCCACTTGAAGTTGCCACCTTTTAAACATTCAGTTATAGTTATAGATACAATAATAGTGTTGAAATTTTTAATAAACTTGCGATAGAATGAAACTAAGTCAAGAAAACTTCAATTAACTTTGAGAGATTTAGGAGTCGACCATCTTAAAATAGCTTCAATTTTATTCTCATCTGAGAAATAACATAGCCTACGAAAATTAGCTATATGTGAAGAAATGATATTTCTTCAAGTTAGCATACAACTTTTGTCACACGTCGTAGGAGTTAGGCTTGTGTCGACACCAACTTTGCTCACCGCGTGTGAAATGTAACAATGTAAGAGCAAGATATAAACAAAAAATAATTAAACTAACTATATGCATACTACTAAAGTAATTCCACTAATGTTATATACATATTTCATCAATTAACCTTAAGATCAAAAGAAAAGGAGAGAACATAAAGTTTAAAGTGCAGATAAAGAGATCTGCACGAGAATATAATCAAAGAGGGCAGCAACATAATCTACTATTTATGTTTCCATATCCTTAAGCATCATTTGATTATTACTTCTCCTCATTCACCTTTTATCCTCTTTCTTAATTTATTTAATCAGTTCTCTTTAATTTTTTATTTTTTAACATTCACACATTATGGTCGACAAGATCAATATAATTTATTGAGTGGGTGAACGACATACAATATACTCATCAAAAATATATTTATAAGTAAAAATGAACAAGCTGCATTCCACCTAATATGAACACATCATGTATAAATGAAAATATCAATGTGAGCAATCTGTAGAAAGATGCATCATATACGAGAGTGAACAATTTTGTAACAAAATGCATCATTGGTATGCATCTATATACATAGATAGAGTGAATGCTTCATAATCCACTCAAAAGAGATGTATCGTATATACAAGGGGTGAATGATCCAGTACAATTCACCCAATACAAAATACATCATGTAAATGCACATATACAAACACGTGCATAGGGTGAATGACTTGCAATCCACCTGAAAAGTATCTCGTATAAGAATAAAATGAATGACTTGTAATCTATCCTTATGAGGTACCTCATATAAGAATATGATGAATGACCTACAATCCACCCCGTGGAAAAAAAATTATCTCAATTTAATCAAAGTTTATGCACGTGTGAAAAGACTGAAAGCCATTTTTAAACTACGGAGCTAGCAAAAATATTTATATTTATAGAGAGTTATTT